>NC_080718.1:16793156-16935656 GCF_019097595.1 Hemibagrus wyckioides
AGCCCTTCATTCTAATGATTTATTTTGTAGAAAAAAACCCTGTAATGATCCTTTGAATTTTAATGACGAGCTGCCTGCTCAAGGATTCATTGTTTTGACTCTTTGGCCCTTACCTTTTGCTTAGAAACATGTCTAGAGGGAGGAGCTGTCGAAAGCTATCGCCAGGGCTGCCTCTCTCCATTTCTCCTCCTCCATCACAGCGCTGTAGGGCACACACGCAAACACACACACATACACACACACACACACACTGACAGAGACGGGACGTTTGCCATTTATTCACCAATCACAAACTCTCCCTAGAAAGACTGTCCTCTTTAAAGAATAGTTGGCTGGGCAGCGGAGCAGTGACGGAATGGAAGCTTCTGTATTAGCGCCTTAAATTAAATATCAGCTTCTATAAAAGTGTCACTTTACATGAGCTGTGAGAGGTGTCAATAACAAGGGCTGGATACCAGAGGCTGAGGTGGGGTCTAATGATGAAGGATTCAGTACAGTAATGTCTCTGATCATCCTTCATCACCCCCTCAGGGCTCAGGATACCAAACTGATATGAAAGAAAAGAGGAAAAACAGTTTCTTCAGTTTTCCCTGAGACTGCTCTAACTGCTGGAGAACACTCCAATGTTCACTTAAGCCCAGAATGAGCAGGGGAGGACAAATCATAAATGTATTAACTAGCCCACTGGGCAGGTAGAAGCTGCAGTCTGGTTGCCTCGAGGTTTGGCCAAAAACTGGTAGCTGACAGTATAATAACAGATGGTCAACTAGTTAACTAGTTAAATGCATTGATATAGACTAAGATGCCTTCAACAAAAAGCCAGGAAGTCATTAGCTAACATTTTGGCTAATGAGATTTGGTGGTTTTGTTTTTTTCCCCCACATGAGTCTGGTGTCTTCTGACTCAATTATAGTAGAGAAGATCTTTGCACTTTAATTTTTTTTTACTTCTTTTTGTTTGTGTTTTCACATACCTGCATGTTTCTGAGTCGATCTAGATCTACCATCCTTCCACTCTGATTAATCTGATTAATCCACCTGGTAAAATATGGTCTACCTTCAGCCAGATTGTGGCTTGTCCTACAGTTACAATGTCAAGGCATGCAACAAGACCATGAATTACATGAAGATTAAACATGACATGAAAACTATTTATAGGGTTTAATTTCCTAGGTTTTTGAACCTACTTGCCTAATGAGCATCTATGAAGTTCAAAAAAGAAAAGAAAAGAAAAGCTCAGACACTGAATTTAAACAAACGTCTACCTCATTTTGTTAGTATTTAAAGCTATGTTCTGGTCAAACAGAACTTTTGCTGTGTATCAGAACAGAGTATACAGTCTATTACACAGAGTCATGTAATACAGTCATATATTTGACTCCAAACTCAATTGCATCAGTCTTTCAGTCTTTCAGTTGCATCTGGCTGATCAATGTCATTTTTCCAAGTAGCTAAAATATTCATATTCTCTCCTCCATTGTTTTGTTTCATCAACGCCTTCTTCCTTATGCAAATACACGCCACAACGATTGTTGAAATTACATATGTAGCAGTGCAATTCAGTCCCACTCTTCTGTTTAGTTTGTGTCTGGGCTGAGTTGAAATAAAGGAGAAGTGTTGATTTTTCTCTCGCTTTTTGATAGTTATTTGTGTAATCTTATTCATAGTTTCTTTCTCCCTTTGGGGACAACTCTCTGGATTGCTTATAAAAGCCCGACAAGAAAATGGCACTAGTTTGACATAACTGTCAAAGTGTTCTGAAGCAGTATGAATGCAAAACAAGTTCCCCACTTATGTATATAAACACATGGCCCTCCTGCTGAGGCCCACACACTAAAGCACAGATACCAATGTGTCTGAGTTTTGTGTGTGTGTGTGTTCACATTTGTTGTGTTTGTTTGCATGTGCTAGCATGCAATAATATGTCTATGGAGTGTGCGTGTGTGTGTGAGCATGGACACAATGGCTCCTGGTCCTTTCATAAATATTTGATGTCCTTTCATGTCAGGGCTGAAGGCAGGCTCGGGGAATAGGGAGGTGAAGTCATGTTTAATTAAGTTGTTCTGGCTCAGGATCCGTCACTCAATGCGCAGGTTAAAGATCCCTTCTGCTTCCGACCCCTTTCACACCTCACTTACCTGCACCGCGGTGCCACACACTAACGGGACAGAGTAATTACCTCCACTTGTCAAATATTCCCTCTGTAAAAGAGCTGCATGCTGCCTGAGTTCTACCCTTCTCCCACCAGATGAGGAGCAGAGACGAGGAGAGAATGCACTTTAACCAAAAATCAACCGACACAGGGCACCTTTAACGCGGCTGTACTTTTCTCTTCTCCATTCAGCCTATCAGAGTTCGAGAGCGAGTACCAGGGGCTCTGGGATTGGCTGATGGACATGGAGTCCATCGCGACGGACAGTCATGAGTTGATGATGTCAGAGGAGCAGCAGCATCATCTCTATAAGGTGAGAACGGTATCAGAGACGGACCCCCTGTGAGCTTGTCCCACTTTTAATCACTCAGTGTGATGCTGTACTTTAATAACAGAAGGACAGGACGATAGTAACTTGCAAGAAAGTAAGACAGAGAAGTTGCTTCTTTGCTCTGCTGATGTAAACACATGAGGATATAAGGAAAGTAAGAGCGATGTAGTTCTAAATAAAAAGGAAGCAAGTGAAGAAGACAAGGCCTCATTCCTTTCCTCTGCCATGTAGTCACCTTGTCTCAATGAATTTTTATTAGTGATAGATAAAGCAGCCTACTTTTGTGTTAGGTCAGTATATTTGTTCTTGATTAATACAAACTGATTTGGGGACTCTTTTGATTGCATGGCCACCTAATAAATATGTACTGCGTTTCTGTGTTCTTTATCGTACGTGTGTGTGTGTGTGTGTGTGTGTGCTGGGTGGGCTGCCTTTATCTGTCGTGGATGGGGGATTGATTGGGAGCCGTGCTTGTTTGCCCACATTCAGGGCTTTATCACACTGGAAGGAGAGATAGAGAACGCTGCTCGCTGTAAGCCATGGCCCGTAAATCAGCCTCATTTAGGTTGCCTTTATTGGACCGATCCTGACACTCGTCATCCTCCAATTGCTCGGAGCATATGGCATATTTCAAACGAGCAGATTGTGAATCATAAAGAAATGAAATTAATAACCAGCTCCGCTCGCAGTGGAAACAAACCATAATGACAAGCAATGGCGAAGCCAGCCGCTACCTCTTCCTCCTCCCTCTGTACTTTATCACTCCCTCTACTCCGAGCCTCCCGAGGTCACCACCAAGGTCAGAACTAATCTTCCTGCTCATCGGGCATAGTGACCCCTACCATTAGTCATATCTTACAGTAAGATAGAAAGCAAGAAATATAATGCCTTTTCTTCTTTCTTTTATTTGCCTGTAAGCCATACTGTCTCGCTCACAGTAATGCGACACCTCGGCCGGCTCTCTCGCGGATCACGCTCGTTCACACCGAATGATGGCTTCACTAAAATGGCTGCCGTTACAGTTAGTGTTGTTCATGCGGTCCCGTAAACGCATGAATACATTAGCGGTGTTAACCAGTGCATCTGTGCATTCTCTTCTTCTGATGAACATTCATCTTAGTCAGACATCAATCAGTGGCAATGCTTATTAGTGTGTGTGTGTGTGTGTGTGTGTGTACTGCAGGCTGTGAATGCCTTCAGTGTTTACTGACAGCAGGAAGAGATCTCTGTCTAAACTAACACGCTCTGATGCCTCTACTGATCAAAGCTCCTCTTTAACCAAACTTTCCTCATGTTCCCCTCTCTCTCTCTCTCTCTCTCTCTCTCTCTATGCACACACACACACACACACACACACATAAGCTTGTTGATTCAGAGAAAAGGTGTTGTAGTGATATGCTGCAGTTTATTAGGAGCTGATTATGTGTTGGTGCATGTTATATCAAAGGAGGTGATGTTTTCTCCAGCATAGCAGCAAAGAAAACTGCTCCCAAAGGACCCTGTTTGCTCAATTGCAAAATCGATCTTTTTTGTTTTAATTTAATATGTGTGCTTTATTGTGTTGATTTTATTGTGTTGATACCTATGACCTTGGCTTTGCAGTCCAGAAGTTTACCTATTACTGGAGCTAAAAGTGCATGGATAAAGAGTCAGTACATTTCTGGATTAATAATTACATCAGTAAGAGAGGAAAAGCTCTGAGATGTTATTTTCGGGTTGGAGCTCGGATGAAAATGGCAGCTCTGTGTTGCTGTGTGTGTCTGAAAGAAAGAGAGAGAAAAGGTTAGAGAGCATGTATGTGTGTGTGTGTGTGTGTGTGTGTGTGTGTGTGGGGTTTAATCTGCATTATGTCTGACAGCGTGCCTGCAATGGTAGAGTTACAGAGGTTGTGTGAGCGTGACGCATTGCTGCTTTATGGAGCTGGAGCAGGTGGCGTTTCATGCGATTCTCATCACCGCCACCATATCTCCTCTCTCGCCGTGTCTCTTTTCTTTTTTCTTTTTATCGGCTCTTTTTTCTTTTTGTGTAGCTCCTGCCTCATAGCAAACTCTTCTTCTTTCTGCAATTTCCCCTGCCTCTGTCTCCGTCCCCCTGCTTTATTTCCATGTTATTTGCATTTATTTATGTGTTCTGTCTACTAAACGATTCTCAGTGCTATTAGCAGATGAGGTATTTTGGTTAAACATGCACAGATTAATATGCGTTGTCTAATTTTGATTCATTTTAAATTCGCACATCGTTTAAGTCCCTATTGGCACCACAGTGTTGCTGTGTGAGTGTGTGTGTGTGTGAGTAGTGTGTGTGTGTGTGTTTGTGTGTGTGTGTATGGGGTGCTGGGTACTGGGTGCTTTCTATAGCACTGCTCTCTGTCTCAGTCCCCATGAACAGGCTCACTGCGATTAAAAGCCACAGTGTCCATTTAAGAGGCAGCGATTGAGTCGGTTACCAGGGCAACCTTCCAAAAGTAAACAAAAGTTTTTTTTTCATTCAGGACGCTTACAATTAATAAAACTCTTCCGGAACAGCCTGCAGGGATTTATGGAACTTGGCAGGCTAGGAAGTGACTGTTCATTGAAAAGGAAAAAAGTGAACACTTATCATGACCCTGAGAGAGTCGAGGCTCAGGGTGGGAAAGTGTGTGTGTGTGTGTGTGTGTGAGTGAGTGCTTTGTATACACATTAAAGTGCAGTGTTTACTGGTGGATTTTAAAAGAGGGGAAATGCAGGTGTCTATTAGTGAAGTGTATATCTGTGTGAGGTTTGTTTTATCTGTTGGTCTGGTCCCCGGTTTAAGCCTCAGTCTTTCCTCATTAGTGAAATCTACAAAATATACCTTTCCAAAAATCAGCTTGACAAAAATTAGCTAGTGTAATTAGCTACTATTTACAGTAGCTGACTAAATTTCATCAAACAAGGTAGTGACAGATAAATATTTAGACCTATTTATGAACACAAATCATTAAACAGAACTTTGTATAAATGCTTTACAGTTACTTGTACTACATTACAGTTAAAATGACTGGAAGTTTATTATGAGGCTCCGCCCTTTTAAAAGGGGCTTCCAGTCATCATATGGAAAGCTGTGCATCCAGGTAAATACTGGCCAATAAACAGCGGGATATTTTATGCTCAGACATTATTTTTTTTCAACTTGTTTGATTGTCTGTCAGTCCGTAATTTTGCAAGAATGAGTGCTTAAATGTTTGGAGGAAATGGAAAATGGAATTCTCAATGTATCCAACCTGAATCATGAGCTGATTACATTCTAGAATTGATCCAAACAGTGTCAATGTCACAGCAAGGTCACTGTAGTAGGGGAAAACCCTCAACCAACTCATCACAGGAAACACACACACACACACATATGCATGCACACACACAACAGACAATTTAGAGATGCCAGTCAGCCTACAGCACATGTCCTCGGACCGGGTGTTGAAACTGGAGAACCTAGAGAACATGCAAGCTCAGGAATCAGCCCATTGGTCAGAACAATTGCGAAGAGTGACATCAGATCCTCTGATAAATCATTAAGAAAATTCTTCATTGTAATTAGACTTAGCATTGACCTCATTCCCATTTATTTTCTGTATTTTCATACTGAGACACATCAACATAGCATCACAGTGTAAATACTGCAGGAGATTAAAAAAATAGTGCCCACTCTTACATTATTTACCATTCTGGATGTCAAACAATGTGATGCTGTGAATCTTCTCGTACAACACAGTGAACATGACCTCATTTGAAAACATCACTGGATTAAAGAGCTTATTCTAGAAATTCTCAGATTATTCTCAATAACTTTGCTATGTTAAGTACAATGGCTTCAGCCAAATGATTTTTCCTTCAATTTTGCTTCGATGTGGTTCCATGCCACCATTCTCTCCAGCTTTCCCCATCATGCTGTATCACAAGGCAACATAACACGCTTGGAGGAGAGAGCTATCTACCCTCTTCCACATACAGGAGCTCACAGATGCCTGTGATTGGCCAGCTGTCACTGTCAGTGATTGACAGTGGATTCATGTAAGTGAGCTATTTGTCTGTAGTAACTGTACATAGACTCTATATGTGGTGGATAGAGATGAGGTTGAAAACATTGTTGCGTAGTTGTCAAATATCGGAGATGTTAGCAAGACTGTAGAGTAAATATGAAAGTATAATTAATGTTTCGCTCTCACAACTCTATCAGAGCATAGCTAATGCTGGCTGATACCCTTACGCCTCGCTCTCTATGTCTATTCTCTCACACCTTCTGATCCAATAGCCACAAACACTCACAACACAACACCCTTTATCAGGGCCATCGCCTGTGTGTGTGACTGTGTGTGTGCCGTGCCAGGACTTCAGCACAAAGAACCCAGTGTTGAGTCTGATGCTGCTCTCTCTCTCTCTCTCTCTCTCTCTTGCTCTCTTTCTTTCCTGCTCACTCCTTTTCTTTACCCCTCCCTCCTGTTCTTCCTCTTTTTTGTTTGGGGTGTGTGTGTGTGTGTGTGCTCCAGATGGCTGCTTATGATGAAATGGGATTTAAAAAAAAAAGGACATTCCACAGGGGAGAGATGCAACAAGCACTAACTCCTGTAGAGTCTGAATACAGGCAGTGACATCAAACTCAGCCCCTCTGCCCTTACGGAAAGGGCTGATCTGAGTCCGGTCATCTCTTTCTCTCTCTCTCTCTCTCTCTCTCTCTCTCTCTCTCTCTCTCTCTCTCTCTCTTTCTCTCTCTCTCTCTCTCTCTCTCTCATCCCTCTGTAACTTGTCCCATCGTGCTCACTCACACACAGTCAACATTAGCACACAATAAAGGCCAGAGCTTTTGCCTACGTCAAATAAATCAAGCCATTCTCAACAGATTCCTGCACGAGTTTTGAGTGAGCAATTGATTCTAGAATGAAAAAAAAGAAAAAGAAAAGAAACGAAACGCTGTTTGTCAAGAAAGACAGTCATTCGGTCCTCGTACGGCATGAATTATTGAAAGGAGGATGGTGGAGAAGGATGATACGCGGGGCGAGAGAAACAGAGGGATGACAGGAGGTGTAGGAGCAGCCGAGGAGACATATCACAGAGATGGACAGAGACAGAAGAAGAGAGAGAGAGAGAAAAAAAAAAACACAGTAGTGTGCTGTCTGTATGCTCGTTTCTGCTTTTCCCTCATGGTTTTTCTTTCTCCTCATGTGGCAATGTGCCATGTTCTCCATTTGCTACTGGTTTCACTTCTTTGTAAAGCTTATTTTGTGATACAGGACTGCTCGCAGGCTAGACATATGTGTGTGCTGTTAGGATAGAAACTTGGACAGGACATTTAGGAGACTACATTCATGTTCTTCAATTAATCTGGATTTTTCTCACATTTGCTTTTGTTCTCTCTTTACAAGATCGAGATCAAAGCACATTTTTCAAATCTGTACCATTTTAGGACCTTCTCCATGCTACAGATAGACAGAAAGACTTTTATTTGTGTGATATCTGGAGAATGACAAAATGAAGCATTGTCCTGAGACAATTCACATTTGAGACAAATGTGTGTATGTGAGAGAAAGAGAGAGAGAGAGAGAGAGAGAGAGAGTGATATGGGATGCAGCAGATGCACCAGGTTTGGTGTGTGTGTGTGTGTGTGTGTGTTTGTGTATGTACACATTCTGGGATGTAGCTCTGTTGTGTTGTGTCTAGGTTTTGGGATCCAACATGTTTGATTTGGTCTTGTGTGTGTGTGTGTGCGCGTGTGTGTGTGTGTGGGTACACATTGTGGGATGTAGCTATGTTGTGTCATATCTAAGTTTTTGGATCCAACATGTTTGATTTGGTCTTTGGTGTGTGTGTGTGTGTGTGTGTGTGTAGCAGGGAGCAGTGCTCATATGGAGTGTCAGTGGGGAGAGTAGAGATAGGGAAGGTTTCTGCAGTGTTGATGGAATCCTGTGGTTCCTTCCGTGGGGTTTTGGTTAATTACTGTACTAATGCAGGGCTCCCCACTGTAACACTCTCATTCCTCAAGACTCTGATCACATTTGCACACACACACACACACACACACACACACACACACACACATAAATCTCATATCTAGACCTATATTGGAATTTTGTAAACATGTTTTAGATATTAATTTGCATTAAAGTTTGTTCTTGCAGTGTCTCATTTCCAAATATTCCTCCTGTTTAATTTCCCCAAAATGGCACTGGCTCTTGTATTAGGTTTCAGTCATCCTGTGAGATCAACTCTCTATCTTATTATTTCTTGTTAAATTCCCGCATTCATGTGCATGTGTGAAGACGACATCACTAAGTTCTCACGAAGCCATGAGCATAACTTTCACCAGCACAGATGAGCAGATTGACTCAGCAGGGCTGAAGCATGTACAGCTCTGAAAGGCATGAGGTGAAAAAAGCTCAGCTCCAGACAGAGACGTTAATATTTGGAGATAGAGCTGCACACAAATCCTACTGATGCTTCGTTCACTCCCCTTAAGTTAAGGTTAAGTTAGGTGTTGCCATAACAACACATGAAAGGCATAAGCTAAGCAACTGGAGGGTGTAGCGTAAGAGCTAAATCTCTGGATATCTGGATCTCTGGACAGCACCATTGGACTCCACAGGGGGCGACGAAGGTATAGGCTTGGAAGGAATGAAGGTGTTGCAAAAAGCAATTTATTTATTTATTTAATTAATTATTTTAACAGACATTGTACTGGTTATTGTGGTTGGTTTATGTTGAGCAATGTAAAAAAAAAAGTGCAGGGTAAAAATAAGTGAAGTGGAGAGGCAGAGAGAGAGAGCAAGAGTGTGTGTGTGTGCATGTGTGTGTGTGTGTGTGTGTGTGTGTATGTGTGTGCGTGCCAGTGTGTATCCGAGTGCTGGCAGGCTTGAAGACAGCCAGCTGGTCAAATATCTGTTTTTGAGTTTGTTTTCCAAAGACCTGCTCTAGCTGAAAGGAGATGAGAGTGTGTTTTTTTCCTTATTGGCCTGTCTCTGAGCTGTCAGCCAGCAGGCTCAACAAAAACCACAAAAGGCAGCACTGTTCTACTTCATCCACTAGATGGCACACTTTCATCCTTAGCCTGGGACAAGAGCGCTCACTGGTGAGGATGTTAGACACATACGTACGCGCATGCAAGTGCTTTTTAACGAGGACATAGGTGATATGGGAACAGATGGATAGATTGTTAGCTGCACTTCTGATGGAGTAGACAATGTACACATTCATGCACAAATATGATAAGAGCAAACAAGAGTAAAGTCTTGTACTTCGCTTTCTTATTCTCATCAGCAGCAAATTCTCTGCCCTCGTGAGCATTCTATAGAGTTCTGACTATGGTGGACAGATACAGCAGCACGCTATCGTTCAATACAAATCGCCACTAAAAAGTTAAAGAAGTGTAACGATTATAGAATATATTGTGTATACTCTAATGTATTCAGGTACCCAACAGTGGTGCTCATGGGATTTGAACTTGCAATCTTCTGATCGCTTTAACCTCTGAGCCTCCACTACAAACCTAGCTGTACACCTCAGGAAGAGATCTGTGTGTTATATCAAGCTTTAAATCTTATACTGTACAGGATTATATCTTCAACCGAGGGTTTCACTATACAACAATGCATTTGAAACCTGTCTGGGGTTTATGTCCTGTCTGTCTGTATGTCTGTCTGTCTGTCTGTCTCTCTCTCTCTCTCTCTCTCTCTCTCTTTCCCTCTCTTTATGTACCGTAACCAGCAGAATTATTGGCATCCTTCCAGAGGATGGGCAAAATGATGTGCAATTTTCATAAAGTAAACACTACACACAATTTAACATAAGCATGTAATCAAAATGAAACCTCTTTAAACTCTCACATTGTTGTACATCACCATGAGAAAAAAAACCCGGTGAGATCGAGCTTGAAACGTTCTGCATGGACATACTATAGTTCTATTAGTGTTACACATTACAGGAAGATATTCAGTAATATTATTTTTTTCTAGTAGAGGTTTCATAATAATAATAATAATAATAATAATAATAATAAATTATTTAAAAAATAATAAAATGGTCTACATAATAAAACATTATATACTGGGTAAAAAAAAAACTTCTAAAGCCCTAATCCATATTTAAATTAAAAATATGATTCATTTTTTATATCTTAATTTTTGACATGTTTTAGGAGGGTGCCAATAATTCTGGACAAGACTCCAGGTTTCTTTCCACCCCAGTCCCATCTGCTCTCTTTTTACTCTCTTGCTCTCTTTCTAAAAGTGCATTTCCCAGTAGCTAGGCAGTAGGGCTGTGGTATTAGCATGTTTGCCTTGAAGAAAGCACTATGGGGCTTTGGGAAAGTTTACTCATATGAGTTGAAAGCAGCGAGGGGCGGGAGGGGGGTGGCGCTCTAATTGTGAGCAAATACTCCCATGGCTTTGAGGCAGTGAAGGAGAGAGAGTAAGAAAGGGAGGAACAGAGAGAGAGAGAGAGAGAGAGAGATGAGCTGATAGAGAGAGATAGATATCGGATGAAACAGAACATGCAATCCTGCACTGCAGCAATTTTTTTTTTTTTTTTAGTTTCTGTGAGTCCAGCCAGCTGAATTTTCAGTTCGATAGATGTCATGAAGGCATTTCAGTGCAGTGATGTAATGCTGGCTTTGTGCGGCTGGAGCTGTAGCGAATGGCAGACTGAGCTCTGTGTTGTTGTCTTCCTCTCCTGTTGTTTTACTGGCTTTGTTCCAGGATGCTGGACAGGCCTCCACAGCAACGGACAGCTCTCCAGAAAAGTAGGAGAGAGAAAAATCTCACCCAATTTCCACTTTGTGTCTTCTTTCATTGCCGTTATTCTCTTTTCTCTCCCTGTGAAGACTGTGAGAACAAAGACACACACACTGTGCAACACGTACCCCTTTAAACATGCATTCACTGTCCACTTTATTAGGAACACATATACATCTGCTTATTTATGCAATTATCTAATCAGCCAATCGAGCGGTGCATAAAACCACGCAGATATAGAGCTTTAGTTAATGTTTATTAAATACCAGAATGGAGGAATATTTGATCTCAGTGACAATGTTGACATGCTTTTCTGAAAAGCACAAACAGCAATCATTAAAGTTTATATAGAATAGTGAGAAAATCCCAAAGTGAGCAGCTAGAATGACCAGACTGCTTTGAGCTGGATGAACAGGATGGCTACAGTAACTCACATAACCACACTTTACATCCATGGTGAGCAGAAAAGCAGCTCAGAATGGACAATATGTCGAACCTCGAGACAGATGGGCTATGACAACATTGGGAATTGGGATTGGGTTCCATTCCTTTCAGAAGAAGAAGGAACTAAGGTTGCAGCATGTACAGACTCTAAACTGGACAACTGAAGATTAGAAAGCTGTTGTCTTTACACCCTTATCCTTACATTTTTGTCGCATTTTATACAACTGATCAATTGAGGGGTAAGAGCCTTGCTCAGGGGGCCCAGCAGTGGCAGCTTGGGGGATCTGGGATGCAAACTCACAACCTTCTGATCAGTAGGCCCACACCTTAACCACTAAGTTACCACATCCCTATCCCCACAGCATCCCCTGCTTTATGATTTTATACATTGCCCTGTGGCAGCGTGATTGGCTGATTGAATAACTGCATGATTAACCAAGGATATAGGTGTTTCTATTAAAGTGGCTGGTGAATGTATGTGGATATACAGTAGGTGTAACTATTTGATGCATAGCCTTTTTGGGCAACTCTTCTAAGTGTGGCGAAACTTTCAAATGAATTTTCTTTTGTAACTTAAAGTAGAAAGAAAGTAAATCTAGAGTTCCAGTAATGTTCATTTAAAGTACATAAGTGGACTTAATAGCATGTTGTACCTTCGAGATACACTTCTGTTGTTTGCACCTGCACAGTATATTTGTTTGACAGGTCACTAAATCTACATCTCTGACTTTGCTACATCTCCGCTGCGCTTCAGTGAAGAAAAGGTTTCTCTCGAAATCACGAACATCCACTCCTGCCCTTTAAACAGTGCCTGTAATCGACTTGCATAAGATTTTACTGCACATCAAGTAGGGATTTAAACACAAACATCATAATTTCCTGACTGGTTTGAATATTAGAATAAAATCAAGTCGCTGTCATTAAATTCTTTGATTAGTCGTTTCCCAGAAAACTAAGTCTAAGAGCACAATACACAGTGCTGCTGCTGTGAGAGGATACAAGAGAATATGCTGGTGTGTGTGTGTGCGTGTGTGTGTGTGTGTGTGTGTGTGCGTGTGTGTGTGTGTGATGTTCCCTTGCTCTGCTGTTGTGGAAAGCCCAAAGGAATTACTGTCTCACCTGCTGTTTCGAGGGAGTCTGGAGAAACAGTTGCTCGGTCCCCAGAGGATTGGAGAGATATAGCATTAAACGAGTGTGCTCCCACCATCATCACATCTCGTGATCTGCCCGTCGCATTCCACTCTCCCCGCTGTCAGAAATCCTTGGAGAAAAGCTGTGAAACAAAAAGCGGATTCTTTGACTATTTACTAACTGTGCTTTTCACTGACAGCTAGCTTGCATATCTGTGACTGCTGTGTGTGTTGTGTATGCTCAGTGTACACTACTGCATCATTATTTGTATTCTGTTTTTGAAAAATAATGGAAAGTTGAAGTATGTGAAAAAAAAGAGATGATCTGTATGGTTATTAGCTGTTATGACACATGGAGAATTATAGACTGTTTGGAATTTCTAATCTGATTGAATATCGATTTAGATTTCCAGACGGAGGGATATTAAAGATCTGTAAGGAATGCTTAGATATCTGAGCATCCTTTCCTTCCCAACACCCAGCCACCCCCCCACACACACACACCCTCCTGTCTCCCATGTGCCCCCTCACTTCATCTCTCTGAGCTGTTTTTAAGAGAGAGACTCTCGCTGCACATTTCAGCTTCACAATTAAAGTGAAAGGGCTGTGGTGTGGGGCAGACTCGCAGTAGCCAGCTCTGCGCCATTCATCACCGCGCATTTTACATTGACCTTGACACCCACTTCATTAGAATAAAGATTGTCTAGCATTTAGGTTGCATTGTTCCCAGAGTCCAGACCCAATGCAAGTTCCTGCTTAGCCATAGCAGCAGTGAGTCTGTCAGGGGTTATCTGCATTTTCCCACTCTTTCTTTTTCATTTTCTCATTCCAGCTTCTCTCGCTGGAGAGTCTCACAGTGTGTTTCAGATATCAGGATGTGGCTAGATAAAAAAAAAAAAGGCGAAGGAGAGGAAAAGTTGAAGGCTTATGAAGAGTGAAAGTCTCTGTGTATACTTTGGTTTATTAGTTGTTTGGTTATTTTTATTTTTTTAAACCTGTTCTTGTTCTTTTTCCGCCCTTAGGTTTGTACCTTCTCTCTCTCTCTCTCTCTCACACACACACACACACACACACACATACACACAACTCAAATTTATCTCCATTATTATCCCATCAGTCAAACGCAGCTAGGGCAGCACTGCAGAAAAATGCTTTATGAAGGAAAAGACCTCCTCAACCACTCTTTACTTTAGACATAATTAGAATTCAATTATTAATGAAGGATACTTAAAAAAGATTGTTTCATGATTCCCTATTAGTGAATTTGCTCTTCATTTTAATATTTGTCATTTGATTTATATGCTGGATAATGCAATATGGACTCAATTAACAATGCATGGCCTACATAATATGATTTGCAGTTAATGCAAATGGAATAAGCGAGAAGAAAGCAAAGTGATGCGAAATCCCAAATGTAATTTGTTTGACTGGTAATTTTCCCTGTCTGTATAAAGGTGCCACATATATACTCTCACTCCAGGCGTGCCTTTATTTACAGCGACAATGACTTGAAAGCTTGAATATCTGTCCTCGTCAGCGGTGAGGAATATCCAAAGTTGCACCATTCTTATGGACTCTGGTGCTTAGTGAGCAACAGCAGCAGGCCAAATACTCCAGCCTGGCATCATTATTCAGGCTTTAGAGGAGTGTGGAGCAGGGCCCAGGCCGAGGCTTCTCCGCCTCTTAAAACACTGTGCTCTTGGCTGATTGCATTGTTTCCTGTGTTTGTCTGGTGAAGAAAAAGTGCCACGCTCACAGCGGAGAGGGGGCAGTGGAGGGCTGGATGCTAAGACTCTCTCCAGCCCGATCCCTCCTCCCCGAACCCACAGCTGAGCTCCAGGCCTCGGACCCTGGATAAAAAGCGCCTTTGTTCGCTACTCAATAGCATTAGGCATGGGCTTCCTATGGGGGTCACCACCAAGCCTTGTGCAAAGACAGAACGGGAAACATAAAAAAACCCATAAATAAATACATTCGAAAAAACAATAACCGTGACATCAAGAATATATATCATCACATGTATACATTGTGCCTCTAACGTGACTTTTAGCAGCAGGGAGTTTGACTAAAATCAGTCATAAAATTCTTTAAATAAAGCCGAACACAGTCAATCACAGATCAAAGGAGCCAGTGCAAATGTCTAGTGTTTTCTCTGCTACTTCCTCTCAATAAATTATCCCATCTTAAAAGACTGGCTGTTGTAGTCACTCTGTGTGTTTTAACCCATCACTGTGGGTTTAGCTGTCTCAAATTCCTATGTATTGTGTTATACTATGTATAATACAATGTATTGTATTTTTTCTTTTGAGAGAGTTTGATGTTCTGACAGAGAGGAGGTGAGTTCCCAGAGTTTCTTGTAGCACCGTGTTCAGTATATTGGCCTCCAACCTCCCACTCTTTGCACAACTGCTTCTGGTTTCCTGAAAGATGTCATTGTTTATGCAGTTTGTTGCTGCTGAATGTGTTTTTTTTAACAATCTAAAGTTGATTTTGTCTTTGTTGGAAGCTCATTCTCGACTAGGTCTGGAAAAGCTGGTGGAAATTCTCCTGGGTCTCGGGCTGACCTCTGAGTGACTGGCCACCTTGTTCTTAAACACAGAGGCGAGAGAGGGATGAAAAAATAGAAGAGAAAGTGTTTGACTCAGGCCTCAATGTGCGCCTTCTATACCAGTTGTAAAATGGCTTATTCTTCTGGTCACCATGGTGACAATTAACACTGTTGCACAGCCTTTTGTTCCAGGCCAGTTCGGCAGTTTTTTTTTTCCCCTTCTTTTTCTGAGCAAAGCGATTTTTCACTGGAAAAATAGAACAACAACCAAGCACAGAAGCATGGCAGCGGCCATTTTACATAAACAGTTTAGGAATCACATCCAAATGGCAGTGCCATGTCTTTTGAAGTGAATATGTAGCTTTTTTTTACTTCCTGGTCTTTCAAGGCCGTGAGGTTCACACATCATTGAGAGACCTTCATCCCGCTTCCATCCCTCTTCTCCCCCAAAACCCCCTCTGTGCTCCCCGTCTCTCCTCCTCTCCCTCCATCTCCCTCTCTCCCTTTCCTTCCCACTCCACAGCCGACATCAAGGGTGCTGGTGCGATATGAAAAGGGCCCAAACTGATTAAGTAATTATCAGTTTTCCCAGTTTCTTTTGGGCAGATCTCTATCATGAAAGCATATCAAATTCCACATTATGTACCTCAGAGTCGATTTGTAGCTCATCATCTCTCCCTCTAGTTTCTCCCATGCTGTTCTGAAGTGCTTTTCCTTTTCTTTATGCTAAACGTTTAATATAGGAGATTCAGCGCATCATCAGAGGAGTTCTAAATTACTTTTTTCCTCTCCTTAGATTCATTTTCAGGGCAAAAACAAGAACAGCGATGCTCTCTATTTGATTTAAAGCCAGTGTAGTAGGCTGTGTGGGTTAAAAGGCTGAGCACTCAGAGCGGCAATGTGAATTCTGTGTCTCGCCCCAGTCTCCCCCTCCCGCTTACATGTTAGCGTTAGCATAAAGTGATTTAAATACAACCCCACATCCGACTCAGCTCATGGAGTCTTACTTTTGTTGTCTCAACATGTTACAGAGAGTGAACAAACTTTAATTTAATGGGGAAGATGGATCTAGAAAAATGCATTAAATGAGCTCATGTGTGACTGCAGTTTTGCTGACATTTCCAGTCTTTTATGTTAATATGCCAAGTGAATTAATATTATTATCGCTTGTTGATATTTCATCTATTTAAAAGACTATCTATGCACACTGATTTATTGAATTTGTTAAGGGAACCGGCTGCCATTTCTTCACTCTCACAGTACTTATTTGTATTAGTCAGAACCTGTATACTGCTCTGCACTATAGTGATTTATTAGATCTGTCCTGTATGGTCTGTTTGAACTGTCCTTTAAGTTAAATTAAGTTAAGCAGCCATTATTTGTCACATATACGTCACTGCCCAGGGAAATTCTTTATTTGCATACTCCATCCTCGGAGGTCTGGGGTCAGAGTGCAGTGTCAGCCATGATGCAGCGCCCCTAATGGGGGGGGGGGGGGTTAAGGGCCTTGCTCAAGGGCCCAATGGTGGCAATGCTGAGGCTTGACCCCTGATCTTCCGATCAACAACCCAGAGCCTTAATCACTTGACCACTTGAGCTACCACCACCTTAACACAACCAGTCATTTGTCTTGCACAAGGTTACACCCATAGCCTTATGTAAATAGGTTCATTTAACATTTTAGCCCTTACGTCTGGTTGTCTCATGAAGCTCTGTGCTTTTATCTAGCGTCAGTGTCATATCACTACATCAGCTATATATGGTTGACTTGACATGAAGCTGTGATTGGTTGTGTGGTAAAATTTCAATGCAGGCCTCTTTCACAGATTTTTTTGTTTTGTTTTGCAAAGTCTTTAACGTGGTAGCATATATGAATCACATAATGGTGAACATTACAGAATTTTTTGTTTTACATGAAAAAGGAGCAAAGTAAAATAATAATAATAATAATAATAATAATAAAGAATAGCTGACAATAAAGAAAATAAATAAAAAAAACACCCTGGGTCCTGGCCTGTGTCAGTTGATAAATAACAACACACACACACACACACACACTGTTAAGTTTTACAACAACAACAACAAAAAAAAATGCACCTAGTTCAGCAGAACTTGAAGGCCTGTGAAATATGAAAGAAATTTCATTTCTTCATTTCCATTTATGAAAATCTGCCATAAATATGCCATTTATTGTATATTTAATTTTCTGAAGCTTCAGAAAAAAACGCTGTATCTTTTAGCCACTTTGAGTCAGAAGGTGGGACAGTGGCCTGTTGGAGAAGGCGAGGTCTCACAGATGTTTTCTCACAGCACGGTGTGTAATAGCTGTGCCGCTGTGTACAAGGCTTGTGTTTGTAAATTTAATCAACCCTCACCCTACAAAAGTGTCCATTTCCATGTATGGAGAATGAATGTTGAAGTTGGGGGCGGAGTTAGCCGCGATTTCGTTTCTCATTACCTCACGGTCAGCTCAGAGCCAGAGGAAGCCAAAACGCTCCCATCGTATCGTCTCCTGCATTCTAATCCACCTCTTTATCTCTTCATCTCATCCTTCACTGCTGTCTCCGTAAATTACATGACATTTTTATAATGAAAAGGAAAACTATTAAAATCAGCATTTGCTGTCAACAAAAAAAAAACTTGGGTAATCCCGTTTACTTTTAAAAGAAGGTTTTTTTTTCCTTTGGTGGCTGCTATTAAAACCTGAAAGGGATGGATGGCTTAAAAGGATGTGTGATAGCGTCTCCATCAAAAACAGCGACAATGAAAAATGAATCTTGGCCCGATGACAGCGAGAAGAGAGAAGAAAACAGAGCGCATTTAAATATTTAAATGTGCTTCTTGCCGTAATGATAAATGACAACAGGAATCAAGTAGCTATTGGTGCAGAAAATGAAATAGGGAAGAGAAAGAGAGAAATTAGGCAAAGAAAAAAAAGGTGCAGAATTGAACAGCGTCAGTTTCACCCTTTACAGTATGCTCGTCAGCTATTTAACTGAAAATGTCATTGCTTAAAATCATATCAAATCTGCAAATTACTGCTTTTCATGGGCATTAGTGTCCATCTTCTCACAGACTCAGATATGTTTGGAGGTCCTCAAAGTTAAATAGTCATTTGATTTGGAGGATAAAGTCGGTCCTGCTCTGTGAACAAGCCATGGTTTCTTGTGTGACTTTGTAGCCTTGCATGTCTTTTTGTTATGAGTAGATGATGACATGAGTGGTAATGTTATTTGTGTGTGTGTGTGCAGGGGAACCGTGTGGAGATGGCCATGTGGCTCCCAAAGAAAACGCACCTCCTGGGTTGGGCTGAGAGCCTGAAAAGGAGCAGCATCGAGCTGCCTGATGACTTTGAGGAACGCATGACTGCTCTCAGGGTCAAGTGGGATCAGCTAGAGGTGAGGCCTTCTACAATAAAACCTGTTCTCGGCTCTCTGCCTCGTACTGTAGCTTTAGACCGTTATTCACATTCAGAAATGATCAAAAAGTCATGACTCAGCGGTTTAGAGAAGAAGCTGAAGATAAATGTTACACTAACTGCTGTGGGTGGATTTATTTATTCGTCTCATTACTCAAGCCAAATAAGCAGATGAAGATTTCATTGTTGTAGATACTTCCTTACACAGTGTCAGTGTGCGTTTGTGTGTTGTAGATTTAGCATTTATCTGTAATTAGTCCACTGAATGAAAAAGTGTAGATGCTTATACGTATTAGTTTTATTAACTGATGATGATTATTGATGTAGATTTAGATGTAGAGCTCTCTCTCTCTCTCTCTCTCTCTCTCTCTCTCTGTGTGTGTGTGTGTGTGTACATGTATTTATAGCTTGGTGAGGACCAAATGTCTCCAGACAGCTGTGTGTGTGTTTTTGGCTGTTCTCCATGAGGAAAACAACAACAACAAAAGACAAAAAAATGAAACAAACAAAAAACACTGTAGGTTTTATTTTTAAAATTAAAAGAATCTAAATTTTAGAGCTGGATAAATTTAGATATAGTTATATTTTAAGGTCCTTACAGCGATAGTAAGACAAATGTGTGTGTGTGTGTGTGTGTGTATGAGAGAGAGAGAGAGAGAGAGAGAGAATAAAAACCTATAAGAGCTAAAAGTTTCCTTGTAGTGATTGAGCTTGAGGTTGGAGGTAAAGATGTAGATATTATTAGCTGCTTTGATAATTATGTCAGTGTAAAGTCCTCATAAGGATAGTAAAACAAAAGCGTGGTGTGTTGTGGTTATTTTGGTCCAGGATCGATTTGTATCACAGTAATAGTTAGATTAGCAACAGCGTCGTTATCCGGAAGCTGAACTATCCGAGCACCAAATAAGCGCTCAGTTCAGCTGCAGCAGTTAGTGTTAATTAAAGCCATATGTAAAAGAATAATCACTGACAGTTATGCAAAATGGCTGTATCCGAACTTTGAAACGAGCTGTGGGTGTGCGATCGTGGACGGTATGGAGCGTGAGTTAGCGGCAGGAATGAGACGGCAGTGGTGCGGAGAGTTCAATATGAGCGTTCCTGCTCCCTGCGCTGCGCATTACGCCGTCTCAATTGCATATTAAACAAGCCTATCAAGTCAGCCATTGGCATCTGCTGTGCTGACACAAATTGTGAATTAAATGAAATTGATGTCCTCTGTCGCATTTATGAAGACAGACCATTCTCTGAAGTATGCTGCTTATGAAGAATTGATGATTGCATATTGCTCCAGAACAAAATAAAGTGGCAATAAATTCCTGTTTTTCGCTGCTTGACCCTCCAAGGGCATGGATTTCACCACATTTGTCAAGAGCTGCAAAACACTAGTGAGTTTGTCGATTATCAATATTCAGATAAGGAGTAAAAAAAGAGAGACAGAAAGAGAGGTGATGAATAACTGAGATATTTCTGTTGCTCACTGAATATTAGGGCTCTTTTTTGACCTCTCAGCATAATTGCTTTGCCTGAATGAACTCCTGGACAGGAAATACACTCATCAGACCACAGTCCAAATCATCGCCAATTACTTTGTACTGCTTCTCATCGCACCTTTTTTTAAAATTCGCTTATTATTTACTTATTACATTTCTGTTATGGATTTAACATCTTGATGATGTCAGATATATTTGCATATATATCTCACATCACTTCAAATACAAGCTATATTTATGCTAGAGTACAAATTATATGCGAGTCGTCTTCTAAACTGTGCAATACTAGATGTTGGATATGATTAGATACACATTTGGTCAGACGCATATGCCAACAGTAGTATCTAAAACAAAATACTAAACTGCTTTTATGATGCTTTTATAGTACACTATAAACTAGCGTTAAATCTATTTTCTACTTCTGTACAATATATACACAAAACACTGGTGTGATTGTGTGATACAAATGATTGGACATAATAACACTATAAGAGTCATTGATGGTAATGACAATGACAGGAGTATTGGCCATATTGTTCATGACAACACACTCAAGAGTACTGCTTCAGTAATGTTCATGTAAGATGCTCTTGCATGCGTGTAATATGTGACTCTAATGTGCGGAATAAGGCCCATTATTAACATAGGATATGACATGTGATTTCTTTTAGTTATTAATACTAATATTAATAAGCTCAGTATAATATTAGTAAGCTCTGGGTTATATTTATAAAGTCCATTGACGTAGTTTTGAATTTGGACCAGATCATATCGACTTCTAGACAGATTCTGCCACTGTAGTATGTATGACTCGATCCCTTACCCCTCTGAGGCGTCATCTAACAAACACTAATAGAACAACCCTGAGGACAGTGGCATGGATTCCACTAAAGGGGACATGGCAAGGGCAAGTAAACACAATAGAAAGTTGTTATTCTTGTAAATATTGTGTTCCAATATTGATAACTATTGAGAAATACAAGGAAAATGAAGAGTGAAGAGGATATGTCACATTCATCTTGATGAAACCTGCATTTAAAAGACTGTAGTTGGGGGGGTGTAGTGGTTAAGGTGCTGGATTACTGCTTGGAAGGTTCACCAAGCTGCCACTGCTGGGCCCCTGAGCAAGGCCCTTAACCCTCAATTGCTCAGTTCCATAAAAAAAGAGATAAAAATGTAAGTCACTCTGAATTAGGGCATCTGCTGTAAATGTAGTTGGTGTTATTTTGTCCAATTTGACATTATTATTATGTTGATATGCTGAATCTGGATAGTTGAGAGCCAATAGCAACCCTTCTGAAGAATCTATAATATGGTATATGCAAATAATCCCCTCAAGCACTTTGAGGTAGAGTGAGGATGCAGGTTGAACATAGAAAATACAATTTAATACAATTTCTGAGATATGGCCTAAAATACAAGAGATAAAATACAATTTCTGAGATATGGCCTAATCACAGTTGTGACTCAGTTTTGACAGCCAGCAGCCAGATCCCCCTCATTTCAACAGGAGGCAAGTAAAAGTGGGCCTACGCTGAACCTTCACTTATTTAGAATATATTTCTCTTCAGTCCACATCTCTAGCTCTAAGGAGAGCAGATTCCAGTTGAGACTAAACTTTAAGGTTGCTTGTGAGATAACACCTTAGATGTGGTTTGGTGTGAAAAAGCCCATTCTCACACAGCCTCTAAAACAGCTTGTTCTGTTGATGTCCATTGTCTCAGCATTAACGATGCATGGGGATGAGAGGAACACAGATGTGTTAATAAAGCACTGAGCAGGGAGGGGGCTCAGGGGGACCGGGCCAGGACTGAGAGCTTAATTGATGCTGCATGCTGAAATAGCCACTTCAATGCTGAGTCATAATCACATTTGTTTCCATTACAGCTTTCTTACACACAGCACACACAAAGAACGGACAATTACACCGCCTGTGTGTATATTAATTGGATAATGGAGTGTTTTGTGCTCGCAATTGCCTTCTCGGTGTTCAACCTGCAACCTGCACTCGGTCTACAAAAGTACAATTGTCAGACAGATGGGACAACAGCCACATACTCACAATACACACGCGCACACATAGGCACATGGATTATCAGGCACACTCACAAACACTCACACACACACACACACACACAGGATATGGTGTGGATCCCTCTCTCACTGTCAGTAGCAGAAAACTGTTCAGTGAGCCCATTTCAAAAATCATTGGTGTGTGTTTTTGCGGTTGATTGTTTGCTATTCAACAAGCATTTCAATGTCTTTCTAAAATGTCACTTTGCGCAATGAAATTTTAACCCGCTGCTGAAACGAACCCTCTTATCCAGTGCATATGGCACTTTGGTAATAGCTTTGCAGTCTCTTCTAAATTACTTCTAAATATCTTAATTCGATCCAAGTAAATTAGAGTTAATTAAAGTGTTATCTCGTGAAAAAGCAATTCATTCGATTCTAGTTAAAATGTTTAGGTGGAACAAGTTATCCCTGTGATCAAAATGAGGTCATGTTTTGTCTTTTTTTTCCGCCCTTACTTTCTGAACAAACAGAAACCAGAGTTGAATCAGGATTTTTTATTTGCAGGTATAGTATTATTGTGTGCGTGTGGGTTTATATATGCTTATGTGTGTCTGCAGAAGAGCCTTGGAGAGCACGTGGAGGTGCGTCCGGGTGAGCTAGGTACCTGTGGGCTGCTCTCTCCAGGCACTAGCAGCATGGTTGCTCAGCTGGAGCTCAAGATCAAGGAACTCAAGAGCTGGCTCAGAGACACTGAGCTCTTCATCTTTAACCTGAACCTCCGGGAGGACACGCGGCATCACAGCCATGCAGATGCCTCCTGTGATGCCCACCAAGCCCCGATGGCAGACCTACAGCACGACCCACAACCAAACCATGACCAAGACCCACAAGCAGAGCCGCAAGCTGTCAAGCAGCTGGAGCGCTTCAAGGTAAGAGCTGTGGAGAGAAACAGATTAGAGCAACCCCGCTGAGATCTTATCAGGAGGTCTTTACCGCCACCGCACTGGTCATGCCCTGTTACTACAGACATTGGCTCGACAGGAGACTGCTGTTAAGCTGAAATAGGCCTTCCACTTCATCACACAGTCCTCCTCTACCTAGCAGGACAGACTGTATTTGAGTGTCACCAAAGCAGAACTGATATCTCTTTCAGCTTCTCTCTCTGTATCATGTGTCTTAGCTGGAGATTGCTCAACATCTCCATGTCAAGGTTCTAGTTCAATACCAAGTACATGTTAGAAATGAACTAAAGTACAGCCATGTTGTAGAAAATAACCTGTTCTGCAAACGGGAGTGTTTCATGTGAGCTGCAATAATAAATGCAGGGCAAAAGCACTCGTCAGAGCTCTGACTGAAAATCTATAGGAAATAATTATTTGAGTTAAAATGCTGAGGAACAGCGAGGGGGAATTAATCAAGCCATGTCAAAACACAGGTAGTGGAGTTGATTACATTCCCCCTGCTGAGTGACAAACATAAGAGAAGAAAACTTTTAAATATACGCCGAGTGAAATGAGCAGGGGCAGAAATAGTGGCTCCAGAACGAAGACTTTGCCTTTGATAAAATGCTGCACAGCGATGGAGGCGAGCATTGATTTTTTTTTCGCGAGTGGAGTTAAAAAAAAAAAAAATAGCAATACTGGAACTGGAAATATTGATAAGTTCAATTTCTACAGACGTGCTGTTGCACTAAACTAGATGAATGGGCATTAAATGGGAGGAAGGAGGGCATTTAATGATGCCATATCTGTTCTTTCGGCTTGGCAGTATGAATGAGTTGAATAGGCAGAGTTGGCGTGATTGCAGAGACGTTGAAAGGCAGCAGCAGGAGAGCTTAGATCCGCACTGCAATAGAGCCACTGTTCTCTGAGCCATCACAACTGAGAGAGAGAGGGAGAAAAAAAGAGCGAGGGGTGAAGGGAGCTGCACTGATGATCATACTTACCCCCATTTCCATGCCAGCCAAAGCAACAGGCTTTCATCATGTTAGAAATGAGCTACAGTTCTAGACAACACTTGACCATTAGATTGTGCCAATAGGCCAGAAACAGTGCAATCAGTGAAGTTAATTCAGCCTGAGGTTCTTCAAAGCAGCGCGTCTTACGCTGCCCTGTTCATCGCCTGTGATGTTCTCTCGCCAACGTTCTCTCTCCATCGCCTGTGATCACCACAGTTTGACATGAAGGACTGCACAATACTTGTGAAACTGACTGTGTTAACAATAAGTGCTGCAAGTGTAAAAAAAAAAAAATATATATATATATATATATATATATATGTGTGTGTGTGTGTGTGTGTGTGTGTGTGTGTGTGTGATGGTCAGGTGTGTAAACGCTTTTGGCCATGTACAATATCTCAAGGACAATTGATACTAGTGGCTTTTCCTTTCATTTGTTACCTGTCAGTATCTAAGATATGCTCTAAAGCATTAAAAATATACATGTCCAAAAGAACTACACACACACACTCACTCACTTATATATAAGGAAGATACTGACTGGCTATTATGAGAGAGATTTTAAAATGACACGTCATTGCACCTTAATCCTCTCTGGATCAACCATCTCCTGTCTCCTGTCTAGGAGAAGAGTAACTATGGTATTCCAGCTTCAGGCATTATGGCTTAAGCATTTTGCTCATTAAATCTGTGTTAATAATTTGTGGTACTAAAGATCATTGTACTCATCACAGTGTCACAGCATCTCTCATTTTGCCTGAGCAGTGTCACTGTGAAAGATAGAAGCTTTGTGTTATGGTAATGTCCTCAGCAGAGTTAATGCAGATTTCATATCATTTCACGCTAATAACATTAGTCATTTCTTATCAGCAGCTGTATGTATTGGCTGTCTGGCATTCTAAAGATGGATGTCTTAAAAAAAAAGGATCTTTAAGCCTTTTTGTGTAATTCATTCAAATGCCCTGTGTAAGACCTGTGAGTACATTTCCACCTGCTTCATAAGTAAATTACTGTTAAACAAACCATCCTTGCTTTATGCTGGTTTCATTTTACTCTCTGACCACCAGTCACATTTCAGAGTTATCATTTCAGAGCAAGAAGTAGCTGCGGTATTGCTTAGCAACACTTTCAGCCAACAAACTTCCCATTTCAGTACCACTGAACAGAATTTAACACACACATCTTTATGTTTATGTATTGATTTGATTGATTGATTTAACATGCAGAGACACTTGGATGTTTGTAATGAAATAATAAAGTGCAATGGCATGATGTTAACACTACAGTGTATCAGTTATTTATGTGGTTTAGTATGCAGAAAATTGTACGCTGTTTGGACTCCAGATCATGTTTGATATATTAAAATCAGTTTTGAGGTGTTGATGATGTTGACATGTTTGCCATAAAGCCGATCAGATAGAGTTTAAATTCTAATGATCGCTTTACAGTCATAGACTTAACTGTGCTTGAACTCATATAAGTATGTGTATAATTAGTATAGAAATGTTTGCTTAAAACTTGTACGTGATCTATCACATAATTTCTGCTCTGCTGTACTGCTTGCCAATGCTGATTTTTCAAGACATGGTCATGACCAGTGTTTAGCGAGCTAAATGACACTTGTACAGATGATCAGATGTTTTTGAATATCATTGAAATGATTACACAAGGCAAAGAGTAAGATACATGAATTAACTTATAGTCCAGGGTAAATTTAACATGCTGTCTGCTAATGCTTCTCAAGCTAAACTACCAGAAGCTGGATTTCTATTCTGTACTTTCTAGGTTTTTAACTAGCTGAAGCGTAACTCATCGTTTAACCCTGCAATATTGGTTACATTCTACTCAGAACAAAGAGAGCTATAAATTGCTTCAGCTTTTACTGTGGCTGGCTACTTCTTTCTTAACAAAACACTGAGTGCACAATTAGGTGCTATCCTTTTGTTTTCAGTTTATAGTCCTACCACTTAATGTGGTAATAGTGTAATTACTTCATGCAGAAAGTAACGAGTAAAGTAATCTCATTATAGTTGAAAAAAAAAAGAAAAAGTCATTAGTTTTAAATGGATTTCTTACTTTGAGTAACTGTTCCAGTACTGAATAAATACTTTGAATAAACCATCAAGATGTTAATGGAGCAGTGAAGAAAAATAAGAAAAGTCTAAGATAAGATATTCATATAAAGAAATATTTCTAACAGTCCAAAAAGTTCAAAAAAATCTAATCAAGCACACACTGCATTTTGGCAATAAATAAAAAAGTGCTGAAATATAAGTTACAGTAATGTAAATGCACACAAATTGAGCCATTGCTTTTGTTTTGTTTTTTTTGTAATCCTTTTATTCCCTATTAATTATTCAGTTCACATAGACCATTTAAATATCTCACTAAGTAACTCTAGGTGGGTTTCATACTAAATCTAA
This sequence comes from Hemibagrus wyckioides, assembly GCF_019097595.1. Classification (NCBI taxonomy): domain Eukaryota; kingdom Metazoa; phylum Chordata; class Actinopteri; order Siluriformes; family Bagridae; genus Hemibagrus; species Hemibagrus wyckioides. The sequence continues at coordinate 16,819,802 of NC_080718.1, forward strand.
AGTTTAATCTCTGTTGCATCGTCAGTCTGATTCCATCTCTTTCTCTCTCATCGCTGCTGATCAGAAGAGTGCAGCCTCGGCCCTGGGCCTCATCCTGGGGGCCTCTGTCCGGCTAATGAAATGTGACAGTGCAGATATAATATCAATACTTCTCCATGATTAGGAATAAAGAACTCCTGTTCTTTGGCAAGTACTAAACGCATTAAGGTGCTGGGGAGGGGAGGGGAGGGGGGTTACTGGGGGGGTGTTAGCGAATAGGGGAGTGCCAAGCACAGCGTTAGTGTCTTATCAGCAGGTAATGGGGAGCAGACAGGTGACAGCCCAGAGAGGCCTGTTCATTACACACACAATCGACTGGCCACACACCCACTCTTATTTTTCATTCTACGTCCAGCTTGCTCCCTTTCATTTACCGACACTAATGAGAAAATGTCCTTATTGATGGTATTATTATCACTTTTCTGCCATTTGTTTGCTTTATCACATTACAGAGGGGTGGGCCACTGTTCATAAGGCATTAGTTTCATCTTGAAAATATGTCAGTTTTCTTAGACAAGAAAAGGGAAAGTAATTAGAAAAATGCACCCAGCGTTAAATATTGATATTGTGGAAGAGGAGCATTGTCAGGGTAATGAATATATTTTAAATGCAGACTGATTCGTGGCGGCCTGCTTGCTACTGTCCTAGTGAGCAGAAGGTCGTTAGTTTGAATCCTAGAAGAGCCAGCGGTGTTCCTCAGTCCCTCAACCTCATCGAAATGTGTCTGCGCTTGAATCCGCCTTTTCTGTGCCTCGATAGTGTGTTGATTTTGTTTACACTGCAGCAGCAGTCGTTTGAAGCCTGCAAGAGGAATATGATACACTTTCTGTGACAAACAGATGAAACTGCAAGCAGCATGAGCTCAGGGAATCTGCGTCTAGGAACAAATCGTCAACATGAATTCATTACACTCATTTGCGATAACAAGTGCTTGTGGTTTTAATTGACTTAATCAACAAATAGAATTAATCAGAGATTTCTAATTAATGGTAATTGATTGAATATCCAGTGGGTCACTGTCAGTGTGAGATGCCTGTGTCCTTGCTTTAACTGGAGGGGGTTTCGGCTCCGCTTCTCCGTCTTGGCAGGATTAATTGAAAATGTTAAAATTGCAGGCGTGGAAAAAAGAGCGAGATGGAGTGTGCACTCGTTCTTCTAGCAGAGATGAACAAACAAACATAGCAAAGCATCTAGAGTGAGTGGCTCTTTTCTCCTCATCTGCCATTTTAATCCTCACAAGAAAGCATTAGCCTTGGTGTGTGGGTAATTCCAAGCTCTTCTGACTAGTAAGTGTCTTTTTGAGCATTGAAATTGTATATTTAATAATATAAAACAGAATGAACGTGGAAGGAGAGACAAATAGTGGATGAAGAGAAAGCATTAATGGGAGTGTGGGAATTCTCATTTGGTGCAGGATATCGTGATGGAGTTCGAAACACTACTGGAGGCTCTGTGTGGTTCAGCTGCATTACGCCACCGCTGTGTGCCTCAGGTTTGATTACCGGCACCGATAGTGAGAAACCTGTAGATTAATACAGTAGGTAAGATGGATTTAGCAAAGGCGATCGTGAAGCCAGATCAGGCCGATGAGAGAGAATAGTCATCTAAAGCGTTGTGAAGATTGGCTTAGCGCTGGTGCATGCTGGGTGGCTGCTGATCTGATGATACCTTTATTAAAAAGCACCTGATAGATAGGCCTCATGTGAGCTTGCTCATTTCACTTCCTTCACAGAGAATGGTCAACTGAAAGATGGCTCCCTTGTTTGGCTTCTGTGTTTGTTTCTCTCTCTCTCTCTCTCTCTCTTTCTTTCTCTCTCTCTCTGTCTTTCTTTTTCTTCTTTTGATATCAGGCTGGGACAACAGAACACATTGGCCAGCAGCCAGCTTCTCAGCCATAGCACTCAGCCTGTAGGTCTGAAATGGAGTCATTGTGTAGGTTCACATTCACATACTGCAGCGAAAAGCAGACCACTTTACCGCTCCATGTATTTGGAAAAGCTTTTTAGCAAATATTGGCACACCATAGTCCGCCTGCCCCTTTTGTCAATAAGGCAAGACACATCGGAGGGGGAAGAAATCAAATTTATGAAGCCCAGCAATGCAGAAACAATGAAGCATCAGATTTCTGGGGAGTCTGGAAGTCTAATAGCTCCGTATGCTGTTCAGCGTGTTATGATATAGCCCCAGGTTTGTGCCATTTAATCTGTATGAGTGGACTTGTGGTATTGATTGAAAAATGGCCATCTAGATTGTTTGCCTTGTGGAGAAGGACTGCATGAAGAGTAGAGGCAGTGAGGGAACAGAAGCAGTGCTTGTAAAAAGAATGATGTTGACCATCCGCAGCACTAACACGAACTGTTTGTGTAAAAGGATAAACAGAATCCAGCCAGGCTGACATAAATGTTTGCAAGTTATTTTGAGAACACACTTTTGCAGGCTCTACAAACTACATGCCTGGCTTGTCTTATTTTGCATGTGCATGTTTGTTTGTGCATCAGCTTTGAACGTCTCCGAGTTTGCTAAGCGCCACTGTTTCAGCTCCCATTCCAGAGGATAACTCTATCACTCGATGTGCTGACCTCCCTCACCCTCCCTCTCTCCTCTGCCATTGCATTTTGCAGTCTCATTACCTGCTTAAAAGATGTGGGGAGCTGTAAATATATGCTAAAACAGAGGCCAAAACTGCTGAAGAAACAAAATCCAATTTAAATGTAATGGTGTTTAATATTTATTGAAAAATGTAAAGAACGAGACAGGCAGTGCCTAGCAGAGCAGGTTGGATTTACATAAATTGTTCTGGGAATGTTTTTGTCCTATACTGCACATGGAGCAAAGCTTGTCAATTCGAGTGGACCACGCTGAATATTTACAGAGAGCTTTGATACAGGCACAAGGCCATCAACATCCTGAACCCCTTTCACCACATACACGGAATGACCTCTGCAGCTTGCTCTTGTTTGGGAGAATGTGTATGTTATGGCGATTTCATTTCATTATTGTTATAGCCGGGCTCTGGAGCGCAGCACCGGGGCTTTGCCCTGTAACTATTAAACTCACTGCTGTTTATGGGGGAGAGAGTGGAGGGGACTGTGTGATTTACATGCTCCTGACAGCCTGGATTGTTGTGGAGACCTCATCAGTACAGGGCTCAATTCTCTCTCTCTCATTTACTGTTTCTCTCTCTCTCTCTCTCTCTCTCTCTATTACTTCTTACCTCTATTGCTTCCCATTCCTGTTTCTCCTATTTTATTCACCTCATTCTCTCAGATTAGAAATCAATAGCAATGTTTCAGTGGCAATCCATGATATATTATAGATTAATATATTAAGTAGATTTAAAAAAATAAACATTCAGAGGTTCAAATATTGTCTGAAATGTCTACAGTAAGCTCTTTCCTTATTCTTTCTAGGCTTTATGTATGGAAGTGAGAGGTAGGAGGAAGGGGATGGCTTCGGTACTGCGCCTGTGCCAGAAGCTTCTGGAAGGGCCAGAGGAGCAAAGCTCCGAGGCAGATCGTCAATCCCTACAGCTGCTACAGGTGAACCTCGAGAGGCGCTGGGAGGCCATCGTCATTCAGGTGCTCCAATGGCAGAGTCACCTCAAGCGCACTCTGGGCCGAGACCAGGTCAGGTTAAACATACATGACAGCTACATTTGCTTTGTCGGTAAACAGCCACCAATGTGTTATAACCATGTTCATGACGGACATCATGTGCAGTGAGAGATCTGAAAAGCCACACTAGTGAAGAAGACAAACTGCATCACCATGAATATATAATAGCCAACATAAACATTTCAGCTTCAAATCCCCTCTCGCTCATGTCTAACAGACGTAGTCAATGATGTGTGCATTGTGTGTATAAATAACCCCATGATGACACAAAGAAAACAACACTACCATCTATAGCACCTTCAGTAAATCTTATTACACTTATAGCTATTCATTTTCTCAGTATGTGTTTTACCCAGCTCTTAAACTGGCTCTATAAGGGTCAATTTATTCCTTACTCAACTCAGTAACCCACAGAGCCTAAGTGTTTTTTTTTTTTTCTCAGCTAGAAATATCGTAGCAGTAATATAGAGCAGCGCAGCTGTAATGGAGCAATAATGATGATGTATAAGGTAGGAAATGTAGCCACATATTATTATTCAATAATACATTTTAGACTCAGTATATTACAGGGCAATAATTGACTTAATGCACTAAGTAATCAAACACCATATAATGCGCTAACCTACAACCAGGACCTGTGTGTAGTTTGAGAACATGCAACATTCAGCCAACCACATTAGGTGTACTGCAAAATAAACAGCACCCCCTCTCCACCACCTCCACCCCATTTCCAAAACCAAACACCCAACTACTGACTTAGAGTAACTGGATAGCAGTGGTTTAAAATGTGAGAGTTAGATTTAGGCTTTTGTTATGTAGATGCTATGCATTCCTGTGTGGCAGCAGCAGGCCTCTGTGGAGTCAGTGTGCAGCACACAGAGAAACCCAGGGACCTGTTTGTGGATGTCCACTCAGTTATCTGCTCTCATTTACACAAGCAAGACAAACGACTTGGCCCTCTCCAGCTCTGACCTTGCAGGACTGAAGAGCAATTTCACTTTGGAAAGTGTTTAGAAAAGGGGAAGAAAAATAACAGGGAAGGTCTGTTTTTGTTAATACAGTGCTCTGTGTGCAATGATAAAAATGGCCTTCTGTTGAAAGATTTCGAAGACAAACTTTGGTTCGATTTGTTCTCCATGTTTGAGGATTGAAAAAGTTTTTCAGTTCCATACTTTTTTTTTTTATTTAAGAGCTATGTTTTATAACGCCATTTTCTATATGAAGGTCAACAATAGAGATGGTCATTTGAAACTAACTTCAACTGATTCCCATTCAGAAATGAAAAAAAAAAAGACCTCCTTATCTCCTTTACGCCCTGTTTACTAAGTCCTTATGACATTGCATGAGCATATTTTGCTATTCATGGCAAAGGAAGGTTATTGCGGGAATCTAGTTTTAAACTGCTTTTGGTGCAGTTGTAGTACAATGCAAGCTGAGGCAGCTGGAATAAATGATTTTCTATTTGATTACACTGATTGATTGTTCTCACTGTTGAAGGTTTTTTTTTATCATGCATTAGCAATCCAAGCTTCATCACAAGTATTTCCCTTATCAGCAAGAAGAGAATAAACAGAAATCTAATAAAAATTCATTATATGCAGTGTATGACATACAAAGCAAGTGTTAGATTTGCCAGTTTATTAGATTAATGAGATAAAAGGATAATATAAATAGACCTCTCTCATTAATAAGGAGGCAAGCAATCTGTTTAATTGTATCCCATGTAGAATTCATGGGTCTAAGCAGAATTTTTAAACAGCAAAATGTTTCACAGCTTAGTGGTGCTTTTGATCTCATTAAAATTTGATTACTAGCTCATGAAGATCAGGAATCTGTGTATGGCATATACTTATGCAGTTAAATTAAATATTCCCGCTTTTTATATTTTATACCAGTGCTTTTTGTCCCTACACAGGTTCCCGGGAACCTGATCGAACCATCACTTATGGATCTCCGTGGCTCGGCCGAGGACTCTTGGGAATGGGATGAGATGGATATGACCATAGTTAATATGGAGTCACAGGAAAGTGATCAAGAAAGCCATTCAGAAAAGCACCAGGAGGAACATTTAGGCGAAACTTGCCCTACACAGAACAGAATGAGCCTGAATGAGCTTCAGTTCAATCCTCCAATTTCCCGTGTTTATCAGGTGTTCAGTTTACATAGTTTTGAACTGTACCAACAACCACAGTACAATCAAAAGATATTTTCATACACCCAAGCCAAACCCAAGGAGAAGGAGCCGCTGCTAAAGAGCCTAAGCAAGGACTCTTCTTTCTCCTCGGTGGAGTCACTACCTGACATCATAGCAGGGCTTGTGAGTGGGAAACAGGGAGTGCTGACAGATTCCACCAGGAGATCAGAAAGTGAGAGTGGAATAGTCAGTGAAGGAGACACGGAAACAACAGCCAATTCTGAGAATGGTCTGCTTTATCAGAGTGATGATCCAAAAGTTCAAGTTACTCTTAATCCCCTGATCCATCCAGACTCACCTTGTATAGACAGAGTCTTAGATGAAGACATAGATAAGATACTGGAACGTGCTAACAAGTGTGCTGAGCTTGGAGACATTTTGACAAAGGAGACAAAGGACCAACAATATTTCATTGGAAAGAAAAAAAGAGAGGAATCTGAAAAGGGAAGAAGGAAGCACAAAAATGAACCAGTGGAGATTTTTATTAATGGGCGCTGTCTTAGTCCTGAATCTGAGGATGAGGGCCATGAAACTGCAGCTTTCAGTGCTGCTTATGATGATGAGGGGAAGGTCCGAAAGTCTGCTCACTTATCTCAGGGATCTTCCCTAGATTCACTCTATGCAGTGGGTGAATTATTTCCATCAGCCAAAGAGACTCTTACACGTAGCATGTCCCTGGAGAGCTGGCTCGCTCCATGTAAGAGTTCAGGAGAAGCAGGCAGTCAGAGTAGCCTGGGAGACTTAGGCCTGGCCACAGAGACCACCGGGGAGCTGAGCAGGAGAACTCTGGAGCTGCTGAAGCGACTTGAAAACATCCAGACTCCTCTTGCCCAGAAGATCACCCGCAGCATTTCTGATATTACCCTTCCAAGCAGCTCTCTGCATCTTCTGGGACGGGGACCCCGTTCAGGGGGTGCCCCTTCCTCCATTAATGAGAGTTTGGCAGCTTCTCTCACAGAGCTGAGCAGCATTGACGACTCATCACTAGCTTCTGAGGATTTGGCTGTGCAGAAAAAACGCTGCTTGGCTGCCAATTCCAATGCATCCTTCCGGAAGCATAGCCGCAGCCAACAGCTGACAGACGAGACAGACGCCAGTGTCAGCATGGTGGTGAATGTGTCATGTAACTCAGCCTGCACTGATGATGAGGACGACAGCGACCTGCTTTCCAGTTCTACTCTCACTCTTACCGAGGAAGAGCTGGGCATCAAAGATGATGAAGACTCCAGTATTACCTCTGAAGAAGAGTATATAGAGGGCACATTTGCACTGGGTCTGGACTACATGAAGGGTGAGTTTCAGAGCTGGGTGAAACCTAGAGCTCATAACAGAGAAAGAAATGAGGCAGATCTTGGAGATGAGTTGCAATGTGGAACTCTGTCTAGAGAAATCCTATCACCTGTGAGGGCTGTCAGTGATCGTCATTTTTTGAATCAAGCTGCTCTGAAGCACTTGGAGACAAACTCCAATGTTAAAAATGGTGGCCTCAAGAAACAGGAGGTGGACAGCAACAGGGTGGATGCTACCAGAAATTACATCAGCAGTTTTGCTGATGACATGGAGAACGGCAACGTGGATAGCTCGCACATCAAAGGCAAGGATGAGGATGAGCTCCTCAGAGAGGAAGGAAGTCTTTTTACTAAGAAAGGAGAATCTTTCAAGGATTGCTACTCCATGGATGATTTAAAGGGAGATGTAATGAGCATGGTAGCCACACCCTCCCCATCCTCATGTGGTCAGATAAGCTTGCAGTCCCAAGAATATTCTTTGGAAGGTCAGCTGAAGGGAGAACTACCTTGCCATAGCTCCCATCATCCACCCCCTTCTCTTTCGCCAGTAGAGGAGTGCTCCACGTCCCACCACAGCATGCTGGGAACAGCTCACATCAGCTCCCAGAAGCAGTCAGCTTCCTCCCTGAACAACATCCATGAAGATCCCAGACAGAGCTCATCGGACTGTTGTAGCCACCAGCCATTTCCTTCTAAAGAGGAGAAAAGCGAGGATGTCCATAGCTTTGTGATGGAGATCATTGACATGACATCAGTGGCCCTGAAAACTAAAGATGTCCAAGCAGAGCAACCTCAGGAATCCTCTAGTCCCACCTCAACTTCCCAGATCAAAGAGAAAGTCCTGGAACATTCCCATCGGCCAATCAATCTACGCAAGGGTGATTTTTACTCATACCTATCGCTTTCCTCTCATGATAGTGATTGTGGGGAGGTCAGTACCTGCACAGAGGAAAAGAGCAGCACCCCAGTCCTCTCTAGAACTCCAGAAATCCATGATGAAGAGCCTCTATTTGCGGCCTGCACAGAAGAAGTCTATTTAGGGCCTCCGCTCTGCTACAGCATGTCCATTAGCAAAAGGCCCATGAGACGCAGCACCAAACTAATAGAACCCTTCTGTCCCTTGAGCCAAGCACCTCCACCACCCAGTAATGAATACCAAAAAGCACACAGTATTTCTCCAGGAAGTATAGCTGGAACCCAGCCACAGTGCCATAATGAGGCTCCTTATCTTAATCCTTTACCATGTGAAACCGTGATAGACACTGTTGAATGTTTTGCAGATACTAAAATGCTTGAATCCAATATTTCCCCTGTAATGACTAAGATAAGAGTCTCTTGCTCCAGTACAAATCCTTTAAAAGAGGAAAGCGGACTCTATATTAATCCTAAAATTAACTGTCCCCCGATAAGAAAAAGTGATAGGGATGAAAGAGGTGATGCTTCACAGTGGATGAAACAGAAGAATGTCAGAAAAGGGCGCAGCTCTCCTCAGGAAGCCAAGTCTACTCCTAAACAGGTACGTTTAGACCTTCCACCAGGCTTTATTTGCTTGTAATGAGAGCTGGATGCATTTCCTCCATCTCATTCACTAAATATTTAAGAAGGATTTGTGTTCTCTCCCTCCCACCTTCCCCACCCCCTTTTCCCCTCCTCCTGCCCCCCGAAGCACTAATGGAATAAGGATTTGCAGGCGTAGATTTAAAATTTTAAGGTCTACAGAACAGAATAATCATAATCAGTCAGATTATATTATGATTCATAAGCAAGACTACAGCGGGAATCATTACTTAATTTCATGACTGAATTAGCATGTATTTGTGTTCTTTTTAAGTAGTTTTCTATTTCATATGCAAACTTCCCCACTGCTCTGTTCCAGCTTTCACTGCAAATTTGTTGTTTGACCTTATATTAGGTGAATTAAGTGGGTACTTTTCAAGTTAATCATTGATGCCAAAAACATGAATGTGAATGCTCTAAACCTGAATGGAGCAAAAGACCTGAAATGATTCAGGAGAATTTATTTAGCATTTAGTAAAGTCTGACTTTTTAATCCAAGTCATGGTCAGTGAAGTAGAGTCGAACTGTTCTTTAGGGGTTCCTGAGAAAGTAAGTAATCATTCTCTCACTGGAGTTTCTTTTTTCGCTCACTAAATGTAGGATATAGACCAGTCAGATGATGGTGGATTATTTGCCCAGTGATGCAGTCATGCCTTTATGACAATGTAAACTATCATTGATGTGAAAATGCCATGATAATGATATTCGAGTGACATGCAGGATACGTGCGGTCCGAATGCCACCTGTGTAGAAGTTTAAAATTTTGAAAGTTGGGGCATTTAAGAATAAGCCATTTTCTCCATCGTTACTGTGATCATCATTTCTATCTTTTCATCACTTTCTCAGTTGGCAAGGTCAGAGCGTGGTGCTGGACCGGTGGAGACAGACCGCAGGGTTTTGCACAGTGCGCGGCGTTCAGACAGCACTGTGGCAGTGAGGAGTGGAGCGAGCAGCAGACCCCAGGCCAAGGTTCGTATTGTAGGTCATGCATCAGTACAAAATCACACACACACACACTCAGCCGCACAGCCTCTCCCCCTAGGCCTCTTCTGTCATATCAGTGAAAAATGGCTGATGGGTCTTTTCAACATCTTATGGCGCATTGTAAGCACCCCATTTTCCACATCATTCCATACTGCAACTAAGCACCTTCCTATTTGTCATTAGCGTGGTTTTCCAAAGAGCAAATTTGCAATGAGAATGTGTTTTTCTCCTCGCCCGGCGTCTTTGTAAATGCTTTCTGCACCGACCTCACAGGCTTATTCTGATGCTGCTGACGCAAATGCATTGTCTGACTCTGGGCCACATTATGCTTTAAATTATAGGCCACTATACTTTATATATGATGACAACCGTACTAGGAAATTGGTCTGAAAATCAGTCATTACATCTGTATACCACATACTTGCAACCTTGAAACCTTAGAAAGTGGGAGATTTTCCAAACCCATCCGATAGCATGGGATACGCAGGACTTTGATTCTTGCATGCCGATTTCATTCTTGTTTGTGGAGAAAGAGTAGAAAATAATATGCAAAACAAGTAAGCACTTATGTATTATGGGGGGGAAGAACAAGCTTCAATTAAAATCTATCTGTCACCATTCGATTTTTCGTCAAATGCTTATAAATGACATTTTCGTCCAAGGATGCAGCCACTTTCAGATGATCAAAAGAAAAAAAAAAATCAGTTGAAGAGATAAAACAAAAACACCACCCTGAGTATTGACTTTGACAATCAGTGTAAAATGCCTTTTCTTCAATGATCAAATCACTGGGTAGATTCCTGTAACAAGCTGAACAGCCTCAAATGACAGAAATACAAAAGAATTGTGTGAAAATTAGGAGAAGGCAATGAAAAACAGGACTCTCTGAAGGCTGGCAAGAGTAATGTGTCCAGCAGGTCCTGTCCTCTCTGTCACCAAGCCAGGACGTGTCGCTTGGCAATGATTTGTTTTGAAGTAAAAGAAGCCAGAGCAACAAAGTAGCCACTCACATATTATACGACTGATGGGGGGAAAAAACAGCACTGCTTGCTCACTGTAATCAAGTAGCACACAGACTGCACCAATCAACCTTCCTAACCTAGCGTTCAACCCTCTGTTTAACACAGAAGAAGCGGGTTTTAAACACGGCAAGTAGAAGTCTGACCAAGTCGAAACAACACAACAACAATGACAGAATGCCAGAGTGATCCCGAATGTTTCCAGTGTCTAATGACTTGTAATAAATTATTCTGCTCCTTTGTTTTAGATAAATTGCGTGTGATTTTTTAGAACGAAACAGATTCTTGTACTTGAAATATTGTGATGGATTACAAAGTGCATTTGTGAATAAATCCCCCCCCCCACCCCTTTGCAGTGCCTCTAGTGGATAGGAAGATAAATTACAGTCAAAGTTTTAACCAGAAAAAAACTTTTAACCTGGCTCTTTCTTTATTTATAATTTACAGAATAAATGTATTGTTGTGTGTTTTTTTTATTTTGTTTTCTAGAGACTCTCAGGAAATCATGCTATCCCTGCCTGTAGGCACTGACTTTAGTGGTTCTGTTGCTGCATAGATATTCTGCGAGCCGGGATTGTACCTCGATCCTGGCTCATGGACCTTTCACCTAGCACTGCAATACGGCTCCAGTGCTCACTCCTGACTACTACTGACCCCAAAGACCATTCTTCTGTACTCACTGCTCATCCTGGACTGAGCTACCTCATCGTCTTCCACCAAACACGGCGAGATGCACGCACACACACACACACACACACACACAGACGCACACACACACACAGACACAGACGGTAGCTCTCACTGTCACAATCCCTGCACTTTGCTTTGCACATCTGTGTTTGTCATTTGCCGTTTGAGAGACAGATCTAAGGTGCAGCACATTGTAGAGCTCCACATTTAAACCACATATACAGTGTGTGACATTTGTCTCAGTCAGTCTGAAAAGCAGCTCCAGTTTTACTCACTTTCACCGTACGTAAGCCGCTTTAGCAGACGAAGCCCGGATCCGCAGACTGTTAAACTAAATGAGCGGTGAGGAGAGCTATCTATGCAACCCTATCTATGGGTGTGCTTGTGTGGCATGGATATTCCGCCGGTTGATGGGATGCTGTTCAGAGTTTTTCGGTTTCTTTTGTTTTAATCCCTGAGATTTGGAGAAAATCAAAGAAGTGTTTTAAACTTTACATTTTTGTGCCTTGCTGATATTTCTTATAACTTTTGTTAAAAACACTTTGAGGCTTTTCTTTCTTTCTTTCTTTCTTTCTTTCTTTCTTTCTTTCTTTCTTTCTTTCTTTTTTTTTCCTGTTCAGTAATCAGTGAGAGAGTTTACTAGAGTAAGGTTGAGGCTAATGAATGGGCATCTGTATATATGTATACTGTATCTTCAAATCTTGGTGTACAATGACAATATGAATTATTCGTGTTAGTGTACAACTCTGTTCTGTGATGTGGATTATTATAAGCCTTAACGTGCTACACTGCATGGTTGAGAGTATACCGACTCTTCAGAAATAAACATAATTTATTGAAAACTGTCTGAAATGTGCATTTCTTCCAGTAGTAATATTATAAAACAATACTTTGTGTGTTATCAGAACTTCTTAACTACAAAAATATTACTGCAATAATTTTTTTTTTTTTTTGAAAATGGTCTGCATTTCCTATTCTTCTTATAGTTAATAACCACTTCATAAATAAAATTAAAATGGAATTTCCATAGTAATACTCATATTAATAAGCTCACAAAGCTAAGATAGAAAATTCACAAAATATAACTTTAACTACATAATAATTATATGCTACAATAATACAAAACTATTTACTACAACAATACTGCACCAAAGAGAACATGGGAAATGGACTTTACTCTAGACTTTTCTTAAAATACTTCCTGCAAATGTTTCTAGTTTCTAAGTAAAAATAATACTTCTTCTACAAAACGTTACAGCAAATGTATATAGGCATTCATATGAAAAAAAAACAACAACAAAACAAACATGAGTAAGCAAATGTAATGCTGAGAAAATGTTTCACTTAGCTAAAATTGTTAGCTGGATATATGCATAATTCGTGCATGTATAAAGATTTGTATTAAAGCAACCTAGCTTGCTTTACCTTTGCAATCTTTCCTGACCTTTTTTCCTATGCAACATACTGTAGGCTATATCAAACCACTCATCTTGAAGCCCCAAGCCTCCAAACATCACATGGTTATTTCCATGGCTAATGTGGTGTTTACAGGAAGCGTTGATGATTCCACAGGCCGTGCGATGGGGTCCTCTGAGATACGGATATACAGTAGCATCACAACTTTGCAACTCTTCAGCTGCCAATCAAGTGCTCTCCTGATTGCCGAGCTGAGTCTGATAAGCTCTCCTCTGTAATCGGCCCTCGGCTGCTGCAGCAGATGCCTGTTTGTTGATGATGAGTGTGTGCTTGCATCAGAACAAAATCAGACAGTAGAAATGAACAAATTTAAATTCAATTTTACGAATACAGAATGAAGAGAAGTTCAGTGTGTGTGTGTGTGTGTGTGTGTTTGGTCCCTCATTCAACATAACAATGTTTTGGGGTAAGTAATAGAGCTGTCTGCCTCTTATCACGTTACATGATCACTGGTGCCACATTACGGTAATGACAGGTGGCTGATAAATCCTCAAATTTCTACATAATGACAGATCACAGCACTGACTTATTGTTTATGTTTTGATTTGTTTAACGTTCTCGAGGCGGTGTCAAGGAGATGGAAGAACACAGAATATAACAGGAGCATGCTTAGTGCTTTTACAATATAATACACTGTTATTTTCTCTTCTTCATTGTCTGTATAAAGAACAAATTCTCGAAAACAAATGCCATCACGGACCGTCCTGAAATATCCACTTCCACAACTAACGCTTTCTTTTATTATAAAAACAGCAGTAGATGGTGTTGTTTTGTGGATGATAGTAAAAGTCACTTTAATATTTGGGAAAGGATTTGCATTGACTGATGGCACTGATAAATTAGGATGGAAATTGAATCTAACATTATCTTCAAAACATTGCATCAAATGAACAATTAACAGAATATTTTGTATGAAATGGAAATGACTTTAAAGGTAGTAAAGGTCATGTGTATCGGACCGTGACGCCTTTGCAATTACAAGGAGTCAGAATGTTGATTTGGAGTCTTGCTAAGCATAGAATATGGAAAAATATCATGTCAAATGTTCTTTGTTGAAAAGATCAGACTTGATTACGCGACATTATATGACAAAAAAAGTGAAGAATTTTTCCACATGAATACCACTGAGGGATAAAAAAAAAAAACCATGGAACTGACATTCAAATGCCATCAGGTTTTTAAATGCAATGGACAGTGAGAGAAAGTTTCAATTTTGATTGATATTGTACACTAAACACAATGAGAAGGAATACGTACACTGTTTTAAATAAATTCTTTTTATCCTATAGGGATTTTTACTGCTTATATTTGAAAGGTCTGGTTCCCCTGATGTTCTTTCACAGTGACCCTCCACACTTGTCTCTTCAGTGTTGCTGGGTGTCAGTCAGTAAGGGAAGGTATGATGTAAAAACAGAATATTAAATGCAACATGTCACCAGGGCAGATGTCTATATATCAAAAACTACTCAACAGAATGACATTGACCCTGGCAGCTTTTACGCATCAAAGTTATACTGGGCTAATAAAAGGCATGAGGTAAAAGAAACTTGCTTAAAATACTGTAAGCGTCCGTCAGAGCGACTGGTCAGTGTTGGCTCAAAATTAGAGACTTGCTTTTATTACTATTATCACAGTGGATGTGGAAACTGTGTGTACTGGTCCATTGAATGTAGCATTTATAATTTAATGTTTGTACTGATTCACTTGTATACACTATTTTTCTTTTTGCTTAAATGTCTTCGAATTTTCTTTTATGTTTTTATATTTGTCTTTCGTTTTCTGACGCTTGCTTTACACTACAATGCACCAATACACCAAGACAAATTGCTTGTACATGTAAAACCCCACGGTAATTGGCAATAAAGCTGATTCTGAAACTACACTGGGAACGCTGGACATGAGACAGGAAAAGACAAAAGTTTGTGGACACCACATTATCACAATTATATGTGCTTATTGAACATTCCATTCCAGATTTAATTCCTCTCTGCTGCTAAAATAAGCTCCACTCTTCTCCTCTCTTCATTCAGTCACAAGAGCATTAGTGAGATCAGGATCTGATGTTAGGTAAGGAGGCCTGGGGTGCGGTCAACATTCCAGTTCATTCCAAATGGTCAGTGGATTGAGGTGAAGCTCCAGCCTTGGTAAAGCATGCCATCAAAAAGCTTGCTTAATGCACAGGGGCACTGTCCGTACTGGAACATGTTTGGATCTCTTAGTTCCAATAAAAATATACAAAGACATGTTTTACAGTTGTGTGCTTCCAACTTGTTTAAGACATGAACATGGATCTGATGGACAGGTGTCCACAAACAGTGCACACTCAGGATGGGTCTACTGTAGCATATACATTTATATACTCACACACTCACTCACACCTACTGCCAATTTAGCAGCTACTTGTATTTTTTGGGAGTTGGGAGAAAACCAGAAACCCACATGAACACAGGAAGAACATTCAAAACTCTAAGACAGTAATCTGATTTCAGGGAGCCGGAGTCGTGAGGCAGTAATGGTACCTGCTACAACACTGTGCTTCATTATGATTAATATAGTGGTAGTTTGATTATGATTATCACTAGCTCACACACTCACACACAGTGTAGATGCAATCAGCCTATAACACATGTCTATGGACTGAAGGTGGAAACCTAGGTACCCGAGGAAATCCCAAAGCATGGGGAGAACATGCAAACACCAAACACACAGAGCTAAAACAGGAATTAAAGAAAATTAAACCCTTAACCCTGGAGGGAGAACATTCTGACCACTAACTTCAATTCAATTCAATTCAATTTATTTATATAGCGCTTTTAACAATAGACATTATCTCAGCTTTACAGAAGTACAGAAACACTAAACAGGCACTAAAACACGCTCCCCATGATTATAATGTCGATTATTATGATGACGATTTGTCATTATTCTTCTTATTATTACACTACTATAAAAAAAATCTTATTAAAGTTGTGAGTAAGCATATTATTATGACATGGTAATAAACTGCATGAGCATTATAGGCATGAATATCACCACAGTGCGGTTCTTCAAACAATCTACTTCCTGAACTTTTGTTCTGAGCTCAAGTCCTACATTTACCTAATCTCCAAGTCAGGTACTGATACTGAAATATGTATTTGCATTTAGGTGAGGTGTTGGTGGTAGATCATTACATTCTTCAGACAGAGGCAGTACGAGACGTTGTGCAAAGCGAGAGAGCGATTGAGGGAGAGGAGCGAATGACAGAGGTGCTGGCCCCATTAAAACACTAAAGAATGCGTTGAGTCTGTTCATGTAATTTGAGGGTTAGGTGATTGGATTCCAGGCATGTCATCAAAGCTGGCCGAGAAACAATCCGATGTAAAATAGCAGAGTGGTGTGGAAGGGCATGGGCGAGCTTATCATCCAGGAAAAATAAAAACCATCATGTCGTTTTCCACAGGACCTCCCAATCAATCATTTCCATTCCGAAGGATTTTTTTTCCCCAGCACACTGTCTGTAATTTTTCCTAACAGTTAATTCATCATCTATCCTGAACTTCGGTGTTCCCCTACAAACACAGAGGAGCAATCTTTCAAAAAGAATTACAGATTTAGAGAAAAAGATGAACTTTTGATAGCCTTTGGCCCTTTGCTTTTTAAAAGCGACCTGCCCAATCAATCAGCAGCAGAAAAAAAGTCATATAAAATCTAACTCTAATATGCAAAGAGTAAAAATTATTAAATCTCCCATACATTCACATCTACCAAAAGGGGAAAATTATTCTCTTAAGCAGTGCAATCAGTAATGAATAAAACAATAATTTATATGCTGATTATGCTTTCAGAATAGCTTTTTAGTGAAGGTAAGAGTGAAATGCTTCGGTAACAGATTTAACAGGCTTCATACTCTCATCAAATCACCTTGTGTAAACTTTCACACAGAAAATTGTTTGCATTTGAAAACGCGTTCATTAGACATCACTAATGATATAAATAAAATGAATACATATTTCATCATTTCTTTGAATTACAACGACAGAATTAGAAATAATATATGCGATCAAGGTCACATTATACAATAAAGCTGCACTTCTCTGGGAACAAAGCAATGACCATATTCATATTACAAGACAATCTTTCTTTTAAAGCAAGGAGAAAAGAAAAAGTAATACAGAGTTGCAGCTTTAATTATCCGGTTCAGATAGTGAATATATTGATGACCTTATGATTGACAGAATTATCACACTATAGACACTCGTGAGGGTAAAACACTGGCAAGTTCTGATAAGCAAAATGACTTGCAACTGGTTGTCAAACCTCAGAATTCCTTCTAAATATGTCCTTGAATTCATTCAGCATGGACCTTCAGCTGATAGGCATCGAGTTGGAGAAACTGGGGCTCAGAAAAGAAAAAAAAAAACTAAACAGAAGAACAGAAATAGGAGCTCTGTGGGTTAGAGACTCGTCTGCAGTTTGTTCAGTCAGCAGGGGAGAGATTTCTCTTTGAGGATGAGCGAGGAGTGTGAGATGGAGAGAGTTTGGACAAACAGCAGGACTGTCAGCCCCAATCACAGTTTATACTGCTTCACATTAAGCTGACTTGTCAACATGTGGTTTGGGGTAGAATGGCAGGCACTGTGTCGTTGTCTCTGTGAGGAGGCCCTACTGCAGGATTCGAACATAATCCTTGGTGGGGGGGGATCATGCACGTTCTGAGAAGACATGTCATAAATGTTGTGTAGTTTTTTTTTGTCATAGACTACAATTGTAGTTACATTTTTGAAAAATCTATTTTTCAGGTTTGCAACAATTTATAGGTGATATTCATCCATTTTTTGTACCACTTATACTACACAAGGTTGTGGGGAACCTGGCATCTATCCCAAGGAACTCGAGGCACAAGACAGGGGACACCCAGGATGAAGGGGTGATAGGGCGGGGTGTCAATCCATCACAGGGCACAATTACACACACACTCAGATAATTTAGAGATGCCAATCATCTTACAAAGCATGTCACGCCTCCGGAGTACCTGGAGGAAACCCTCAAAGCACAGAGGGAACATGAAAACTAAGGATGGAGGCTAGGATAATATCAAAGATAATATCAAAGATCTTCATTTTATTCATCATTTTCTGTGAAAAAATTAGTGCAAAATTTATTTGCAAAGATAATATTTGGAAGTGTATCTTCCAACATATAACTTTAGAAATTGTGCAATTAAAAGCAGGTTAGTGATCACAATAGATTTAAAAAAAAATAGGCTATGTGTTCACAGCAGCATTACCTATTATTGATTCCTAGTGCACTCATGGGGAGGCTGTATACCACTAGCCCAGCTATGGTACGTGGGAGGCCAGCTACACCCCCGGATCTGTCTCGTGTAGTTTAGCGAAGAGCTGCAGACAAATAAATGCAATACAGACCAGTGCAAATACCCTGGGAAGTAAACAGAAGAAAGTGTTAATCTAATTGTATCAGAGCCTGCAGTGTCAGTTTAAACCTTCCAGTGCAATCTATTTGATGCCATCTGAGGAAAATAGCAGTAAAGTGGAGGTGCTTCTCTGGCCTGTTTATTAAGGTAGTTTCATTAGACATGGTTACAGAGAGGTATTCCATTTACTGTCTCTCAGGTGAGGCTCCTGGCACATCTTTATTGCTATATAATCATGTCAACTCATTATCAAAGGCAGCATTTTTTCATTTAACAGATAGGAAGTGAATTATTCTCCCCTGTAAACTGCACCTTAGTACAGAGAGTACAAGCAGCTTTATCATGGAGCCTCTTATTATAGCCCTCATTTTCTCTCATAGCCTAAACACATTTAGGAAGTCATCTGTTGTGCAAAGGGAACTTAAATATGCCACCTGACTATCATAAATCTGCCTGTCATATGAAAAATATCTGATATTTACCATCATTTTCAAGGGCTCCTTGTTCCTGTCTTCAATTGTATGTATTTATTTTGAAACTATTAAAAAGCTGTAAATATATGATAAAAATGACCCAAAATATATTGTATGTTGATATCAGCCTTTGCTTTGTCAAAGGACAAGCGTGCTGGAGTGGAAGATTCATGACCATTAACTCCATATTTGCATTTTGGAATATTTTATAGGTAAACACTCAATCACCTTCAAAGCGATGACAGTTCAAGGACCTAAGAGTCACTGAGACATTTTCATTCATTTCTTTATAAACAGTACTGTGTGTCCTCATCACTAATCAGAATCATTAGCGTGCACTTTAAATGACAGAAACATTCTACTTTAGTGCACTTTACCTGGTCTAGTCTGGATTTTGAATTTAGTTAATTTAGTCCTCTGTGATCCTACTAATGTGTGAAATGCTTATAATAAAAGGAGAAAAAATATCATCCATTTCACCTGTGATTATCTATTTTTATGTGATGCAATGATGTGAATAATATGTGATCATGTGTACACAACATGCGATGTTGAATTTCGCCATCTCATGCTTTGAAATGCCAAATGAATATTCACAATTAATCTTGTGAGAACTGAAAAAAATACCCATAAGCCTTACAGGTGTCAAAAAATTACATGAAAATAAAGAAATCCTGCAGAAAGAAAGTATATGAAAAACCCCACTTGGACTATATGTGAAAATGTGTGCAACATAATATGCATGGTCTAAAATCCTCACACATTTCACAAGAGTTTTTATTTTCATGATTCACATGATTCATTTACATTCACATTAGCTTTAACACATATGTACGGCACATGGTTTCATTTCTCACTTGCTTTATATAAGAAAAATAGGGTATATGAAATGTCTTCTGTAATATATTCACATAAGAAGTTCAATTTCTCTAAGGGACAATAGCACTGGTTTCACTGAATTTGTAACTCAAAATTATGTTTAAAAATGAACTGTTTTGCACTGTACGCAATGTTAAAAAAACAATACTCCTGTGCATGATACACACACACATATATCACATTACTGAGCCACCGCCATGACTGTTACTGCTGTGTAGAGAATGGTGCACCATCGTTTCTGTACGGTTAGACAAAAGCTGACAAATTATGTATAGCAACACACCTGTAGTCAGTAATTGCAAACTCTGTATCATAGCCTTGAAAAATAATAGTATATAAACCAGTATAAACTGGTATAAACCAGAATAAACTGCTATAAACTGGTATAAATCAGTATAAACCGGTATAAACTGAGTATTGACTCATACAAACTGGTATAAACCAGTGTAAACCAGTATAAACCAGTATAAACTGGTACTCTAACACTGTACACAGTGTTAAAAAAACAATACTCCTGTGCATGATACACAGACATATATTACATTACCGAGCCACCGCCATGACTGTTACTGCTGTGTAGAGAATGGTGCACCATCATTTCTGTACAGTTAGACAAGAGCTGACAAATTATGTATAGCAACACACCTGCAGTCAGTAATTGCACACCTACAAAGTGCACTGTATAGACGGTGTAACAAGCCTAAAAGCCTAATAAGCCTTACTACCAAATCCTTACACACTGCTGCCAAATGCTTAATGCAAACAAACAGCAAGGTCTGTTACATTAATGAGAACAAACTCTGTATCATAGCCTTGAAAAATAATAGTATATAAACCAGTATAAACTGGTATAAATCAGTAGAAACTGGTATAAACCGGTATAAACTGGTATAAACCAGTAGAAACCAGTTAGATGAGCTGTATCATACCCTTGAAAAATAATAGTATATAAACCAGTATAAACCGGTATAAACTGGTATAAACTGTATAACAGTATAAACCGGTATAAACCAGTATAAACTGGTATCAACTGTATAGCAGTAAACTGGTAGAAACTGGTATAAACTGTATCAACCGGTGTAAACCAGTATAAACTGGCTTAAACCAGTATAAACTGGTATAAACCGCTATAAATTGTATACTGGTTTAAACCGGTATAAACTGGTATAAACCAGTATAAACTGGCTTAAACCAGTATAAACTGGTATAAATTTAATCTTTAATCTTGGTTATATGATTTACCAAATGCCTAACTGAAAACTATTCTGGTCATGCTAAGCTGACCTCTCTCTTTAGCAAGGCTTGCCTGTCTGTAGAACAGGATAGTTTCCCCTGCACTGTGAACACTTTCGAGTCTGTTGTCCTTTAAACAAATCCCAAGAGATCGGTAGTAAAACAAACCTGACTGTCTGGCACAACAATGCGAACATTACCTGAAGCTTTGTGTGAATTTATGCATTGTGTTGCTGCCACATGATTGGTTGATTGGATAATTGTATGAATAATAAGGCTATTCCTATTAAAGTGGCCGGTGCGTGTATATGGCAATTATATTTTATGATCATTATAATGATTAAGTTTTAGATATGATGAATATTTCTTTACAATCTGAAAGTTTCACCTTGTTGTAATCCAACATGAAATAACAGTAACCACTAGTCAGGTTTTCAAAGGGTTACTGCCGCAGTAGCCAGTGCGCGCTCACGTGCCTGTGCCTGATTCGCTGCTGAAGGCCAGTGCGCGCTCCCTGTTCGCTCGCGCGGCGCAGTTAATCGGCTCATACATCCGCTCCCACGCGCTCCGGATCTCACACAACAACACCTTCAGCGGTAGAACACACACACACACACACACGCACACACAAACACATCCACACACACACATCAGTAAACGCACTGCTGTACACCACAGCTTAGCATCTTTAGACAGCACATTTAGACAACTCACGCGCCGTAACAGTGTCGCGTACAGATGAGGCGAGAGGAAAACCTCGACATGATTCACGTACAAACTTGAAAGCATTAACACAGAGGAGGGCGAGTCGAATACGTCATCGCGATTCATTTTTGGACTTTTAGCTGGCTTTGAGAGTCGCACTTAACGTCTGCAGTTTGCTCTCATGAAAACTGAGCTTAGAATTGTTTAGTTTTCTTTGGGCTGTCTGCACAAGTCGTTACCATTTTTACACGAGGAAGGAAATTGGACATAGTGTACACGCACTTCTTTTTCTATGGGGCGACTTTTCAGTATAGAGAAAGCGCTCCAGAACATTCTGTCGACTCTACCCAGTTAGGATGTGTTAAATTAGAAGTCGGAAAAGGACGTTTACTAGCCTAATTGGTGGCTTTTTCAACAAACTCGCTGTTTTCCTAAATAGTTAAACAGTTAAAGCGTTCGTTGTAGTCTTTTAGACATAATTACCGTTTATGTAAAGTCGTTAGAAAAGTTCACTTTTGGCACTTCAAAATCTCTTTGCATTTTCTTTCAACATCTACGGCAGTTTGTTTCATATGCACAGCATACAGCATTTCATTTTTTGTGGTTAAGTAAGCCTACGTTGTGAAAGGACAAGCTTCAGCATCCAGTCGAAACTTACCCTCTTGACGCGTAACGGCGCGTTTCCGCTGAGCATCCCCTCCATGCCACTGCGAGCCTAAAAGCAGCAGCAGTCTCCACTCAACGCACAAAAGCGCGAGAATGGCCCAGCAGCTCGTGCTCGTCACTAATGGGATTGCGCTGTGACTTGCTCGGCCGGAGGACAGGCTGCACTCACACACACGCACACACACTTGCTCGGCGGTGCGCTGATCGGCGCGGGGATGATCAGGATCTTCCCGGACTTCAGCGTGCAGGTAACGGCGGCGGCGGGCGCAGGAGCCGCGGGGATGCCGGCAGCACGAGTCCCGGGCGCCACTAACGGCAACCCACAAAACGTCCAGGGCCTGACCACTTACCAACAAAGGTATGTTCATTATAGCGGCAAAGGCTGCTTTCATTGAATTTCACCATATTGACCTCTCATTTTGCCGACGTGCGCGTATTTACGCCATGTGCTGTCATGTCGCATCAATGCTTTTGTTTTCCATTGTAATTTAGATCTATACAACGTTGCTGCTGTGTAGTCCATTTAATCAGGAACTAGATAAACGGATTGCTCTAAGTACATTAATTACACCCGATGCTTAACCGCAAGTTGCACTTTATTAGATATCAACCAGGGACACACGCGCGCGCGCGCGCACACACACATACACAAACAAAGCCTACCTGATCTGTAATTCTAAGTCTAAAACTTATGCATCTATTTGATCAAAAAGGCAACTGGACTGCATAAATATGTGTATCTTATTAGTGCCACACTAACAAAACAGCTACATTTAAGTCAAATGTTTAAGAGAATAGCTTTTCTACGTGTACATTGAGTTCCATTGCCATGTGAAAACTCCACTTAGGTCATAAAATCTCGTTGCAAGCCAACATTAGCTTGTAAGTTTATTGCTGGTTCAACTGCAGCCAAAACTGTAGACGAAATTTTATGACTGTTTACATTAGCCACTTAGGAAATGTTTCCTCGACCACTCAATAGGACCCTTTTAAGAACAAAATCTAATTCTATATGACACATTTTAGCATCTGGGCAAAAAGGATTGGTTCCTATTTCCTTATAAATCAAATAAAGTAGTCTGGCATATACAGTATATTATGTGGAGCAGCATATGGTTTATGCTTTTGGCGAAATGAACCATCAAGCCATGATAAATGTCTATAGAAGTGTGATCTGAAGAGATATTTCTACATTTTAAAGATATTTATGAAAACAGTAAAAGCTGACCCAAAAGGTGTTTGACCTTTGATAATATTTAATAAGAAGCAGCTTTCAACCTCGCCTTATATTCAGACATATGCTCAGTACATTTCAGTGTTTTCCCTTCTCTAACTCACTTCAGATGATGAAGGGCTTGTTAATGAGTTGATGCATTGAATCAGCTGCACTAGTAAAAGGGACATTCAAACCGTCCTGTTCACTAATTCTGCAGGATTGTGATTAATACAGAGTGATTTAAAATATTATGGAGCCCAATCGTGCAGGTAAATTAAATGTAACTCATAAACATTGACACCTCTTTGCCTTCAGATCTGCTACATGCACAGGAATTTACTCGACATTGTATGGCCAGTGTGTTAGGAGTTGACCTTGACAGGTCACGGGTTCTTAAACACGTTGGGCAGCTAATCGTGGGGGAAATATCTAATAAATAAACAGGTTAAAATGTGCAATCTGCTATATTTTCTGCACAAACATCACTGAGTAGATAAATAGTTTCATAATAAGTTTTTGGATATAAAACCAACTTTGTACAACACATGCATGCAAAGGTCTTATGAAGAGCTGTAAATTGTTCTGGGTTGGGATTAAGGTTTTCTTATTTCTTAAGGTGTGTGAACTATATACTTATATATTTCTAAGTATACTTATATACTTAAATTTATAATTTGGTGACAAGATAAGGTATATACCAGGGTGTTTTTAAAGATGCCACATTGTCATATTTACACAGTGTTCAGTATACTAAATAGGCAATATATTATATTTCAATATCAGTTCAGGTCAAGGTAAAATAAAACACTTTTCTTATTTTGGGTCAAATTTGCCGTCAGTAGCAATCTCGTTATTCTGACAGTTTTATTGCAAACAGTCTCTTTATACCTTTATATCCTTATCCTACTGTGCAAAGCATCTGAAGGATTTGGGGTGCAAAATAAACAATCGGGATAGTGGAATGGGAAATTTAGGCTGGCGGTATTACGCGTTGGAGCAACCTGTAAATTCCGCGAAAGGCAAAACTGTTTCCAACTACAACTGAGTGGCGTTGTTGCGCCGGTAGCAGAGGAGGCGAGCGCTACTGCACACAGAGCCAAGCGGAGGTGGAAAAATGCAGCTAAACGCGCACGGAAAGGCGGCTTCACTCATCGCCGGAGAGGACGCACTCCTCCGGGGCAAGCTCACCATGTGACGGTCCCATGTGAGAAGAGATCCCCGCGCCCCGTTTTCACCACAAGCCGCTGAATTAAGACGCGTCCCGGGCTTGCGGCTCCAGCTCGCGGCATGCCTGTGGAGCGTTTCCGCTCCGTCCTCATGAACCGCTCATGAACGCTCAGGGGGAAGCGAGCACTCCGCTCCGGCACGGCGCCATGCCGCTCTTTAAACACCTCTCAGTGTCCACATCGCACCGCCTTTGCTCTCCTCGGCTGCATGTCTGAATCAACGTGAAGACGAAAGAGGAGGGGGAGGAAAAAAAAGTCAGAAATCAAATAATTGCGGGAAGATGGCGCCCACCAAGCCTGGCGTTCAGCAAGACCCTTCAAGAAGAGAACGGTAAAACAGCTCGGTTTGTTGTGTGTAACGCGTCGCCGCTCGATCATTAGATGCTGTGCATTTTTTTGTGATTGAGATGTCAGAAGTTTCGGGCGTGCCCTTTCCCACGGGAGTGTGTTTGGCAATCAGGAGAGGTTGACGCTCGGGTAACAGGTTTACACACACCGAGGAGGAGGAGGTGGAGGTGGAGGAGGAGGAGGCGTGTGTTTTGGCGGACCTGAGGACGCGGTATAGCCGCGTTCCAAGCCTCGGCTCCAAGCATGATGGCCATTAACGAATGCGCGTTGTCGTTGTTTGCGGTTCGCGGTGCGGGAATCCGTGAATGTGTCGCTGACATTGTTGCCGTTTCTCTCGGCTGAGCTACCGCGAAGCGCTAGGCCAGGCTGTGCATGACCTGAGTAAAGGCTGCTGTTTGCGGCGGGACGGTAAAAGAGGTGACAAATTAGCATAAGGCAGCAGGGAAGCTGTTCAGGAACTTTGAATGTAGCGCATGGATTCCTCAAGCGCCGTAACGGACCCGAGCGCTTCCTCCAGGTAAAGCTGGAAATCCTAACACAAACCAACACGCAGCGCCAAACAGAAAGACTGGATACCTGGAATAGTCTAATCCCTAATTTATTGATTAATTTTAAAATGGCCCGTTTAACAGTGTGTATTGGTATACAGGTCAGAAACCTATTCTAATATTATTATGAGTCTGAAAGCTCAGGGTTGTATAGTTGTACTATGTTGTTTCTCTATTTCTAAAGAAACATTACTGCATGAATTTCAGTAAACGCTTAATACTTGACTGTCACATTTGATGATGGTCTCAGTTTGTCTCACTCTGGCTAAATGAGCTATTTAATCCGCAATTCTAGGCCTACTTTATTGAGAATGAATTTGATGAAAGCTGAGTCAACTAGATATTTGTTCACACAATCACTTCTCGAAGCCAAATACCTGTTTACATCATGTGTGTTAATAGATTAGATATGAAATGGATGAGGCGAAAGGTGAGCTGGATGTTGTGTGCCTGCTGTACACACACACACACACACACACACACACACACACCTACTTAAAACAGGCCTACTTAATGGTTATACTCAGACACAGTGCTCAATATTTATATGTTCAATTTGGGAAAATGGGCCTCTGACCAGACTATCAGTGCCTATCATAAACAAACAAGCAGAACTTTAGTCACAGACTGAATGCAGATGGATGTTTCTCTCAAATGCTGAAATTTAGTAATACCCATAAGAGTATTAGTCATATAGCAGAGGCCTGGCATTAAACTCTGGCATTACATCCAGCACACTCCCACGGGCACAGCAGCAGAAGATGTTTATGCTAAATCAGTCAGCTGTAATCTTAGTGGCAGGGGCATATTTTTTGTGCCATTCTGAGCACATCGGCAAGATAGAATCTTGAAGATGGAATTAATTTTGAGAGGAGAAACTTCATAGCCTGTGCATGAGCGCACTCTTTATCACCTGTCTCCTGTTGGCATTCAGAAGGGGTTAAATCACACTCTGCGATTTGCTGCGCCGCTCTTCTCGAGAGCCGAAACGAATTTGCCTGGAAATTCTGACCGAAGGTGTTTAACGGCTCTTAATGGCATATGTATGTTTACATGTACGGATTGGTGCTGGATTGGAGTAGCAGCTGAGAGTTTTGTTCTTTGGCTTAAGCAAGAAAAAGAATAAACGGAGAGAGAAACGGGTTGGCAGTTCCTATGCAGCAGTAACCTCAAAGTTGGCTTTGTGTCTAGGAAAACCATTCTCTCTCCCCCCAGTGTTGCATTTCCTATTGTATTAGTGCAATAGAGCTATGGAGCAAAATGAATGGAAACTGGAAAAAGGGATGTAATGGTGCGTTCGAGTGACGTGTGAATACTGTTGTGTGAAAGCAGATTTCTCTTTAGAAGGTTTAGAAATGCTTTATACGTCTACATCAACAGGTATTTTGCAATGCTGCTAGGAGTTAGGACTAGAAACATTTTAAAGTGAACCATAAAGATAATAAAAATGTATAAGCTTTAATTTTAAAACCAGTGCTCTGCTATCTGTGCTCATTTATTCGAGGAGCTGTTGGAAACTAAGGCACAGCAGTAAATCCTTGTGTTAGTAAAGAATTGCAAAACTGAATACATATTTGGTGTTTTCATTTGTAAAGGTTTTTTTTGTTATTATTATTAAGAAAGCAGCAGCATCTTCTCCATGCCTTACAGCTACACTGGAAACACCGTGCTACATGACTGAACAAAAGAATGGCCAGTTCCTCCCAGTGATCGGAACGCTGAACACGGTATAGATGGGGAGCGAGTTTGCCATTCCGATGCATATTTATCACAATTAAGAGGGATTTCCAGCCCCATCTGTGGCTGTTTGGGCGGCGTGCAGTGCGGTGATTACGCCGTCTCTGTCTCTGTCTCTCCTCCACCCACTGATGTTGCTCTGAAGGTCAGCGTCGAGAGACAGACATAAAGAAGATGTAGCCCACTAAGGTAATAGTGCAGGCACGGAGCATGCTGCGCTACCGCACGCCTCACGCTGTGCGCTGCTTTATCGCCGTCTTTGTGATACACACCCCACTCGGTCAGGCGGGGGATTTTTCATTCTGCCGTACCTTTGGCTTTCATATGGAGCTTGAGCCCTTTATGTTTGTATCAGTGGTATCAGTGGCAGGAGAATCAACAGCATTAACGCTGTAGAGGAGACAGGACGCAGCCAGAAGAAAGGCACAAGCAGTATGAATGGAATAACTAGTCTATTTAGGGGCCTTTTTTTCTTTTTCTTTTTTGACTTGCATCTACATCTTTCTATCTTGAGCACTCATCCTACGCTAGCAGCGCACCTTTGGCAGTCTATTGTCATGGACGTATTTAATCACCCTCATCTTTTATTGTTCTGATAAATAAATCTGAAACGCTTGCAATGAATCTTGTTAGTGATTCAGGAATCTGTCCTTGAGTACCATTCAGTGAATATTATCATCCTTTAGTGTTTCCTCGGAAATCAGCTTATATTCAGAACACATCACAGGCAGAGCTTAGCTTTCTTTCTTAACTCTAGCGTCACATGAATGCACATCTTGTGGCCTTTTAGCTTTTATTATGATTCAAGGTTGAGGTAAAAACCAATCCCTCCACCTATGCAATTAACGTCCACGCAAGTGAGACCTTTATTTAGCGCCTGGCTTGAAGGACAGATGTTCTGCCCGCTGACTCCCATCTGCATTTTTCCTCACCACCGTTTATGTGCGCAGCTCCAACGCTAGCAGCGAGCGTTGCCCTTTAGCTGCCTCTGCTTGCCTCCCATGCTGTACCTCGGCTCCTTCTCCGGCTTTCAGCGCTGACAGATCCACACTCTGCTCTGAAATATCTGGGCGCAGGAATAGATAAGGTTTGTGTTTGAACCTGCAGAGGTATAGAATTCAGTACATATATTTATGCTTCAGAGCATGCACGGGCAAAGATTTCAGTGGTTGAAATCTACTTCAAAGTTTCCTTCTCAGCATACTGTACTTTGGGATTTTTGACTTTTCATGGTGTTTGGTGTACTCCTGAGGTCTCTAGACACATTCTTTTAGCACAGCAACATATCCACACATCTATCTCTCAACTATAGTTTGACAAAATCCAGCCCTAAAAAGTAACACACTCTCTAAAATAAATAAATAAATAAATAGATAAATAAATATCCAACCTCAACATCACCACCACGGCCAGTTTATCACGCTCCAATCTGACCACACGCACCTGCACGACCCTCGCTGACATGTCGAGGTTCTGCCTGTGAAATTGTAATTGATTATTCCACTTAGGCCGAGCAGGAGGTAGGACATGGCCCGATTAACTCCCCACAGACCGCCCTTGTGACTCCCAATGACACCCGCTGCACGAGTTGTGTAAATGGATTGAGAGGCGCATATGCATGGGAGCCCACCTGTCACTTTAATAAGCAAATGCTATAGCAGCGATTTGGCTGGAAATGGAAGTAAAGCCGGCTTCGCCTCACCTCGCCGAGGAGCTGCAGCGTGCTGAGGTCTTTTCTGACACGCATTCCTTAAGCATTGCGTCATTTGAAGAAGGCCACCCGTGCTTGGCTTTATTTGCTGGCTTTGTGCTGCCTTTTTCCCATGGTTATAGCAGCGTGCACTTTTCCAAAGCCACACTTTAGTAGGAAGCTGCATTCAGCTGTTACACACTCTCTCTCTCTCTCTCTCTCTCTCTCTCTCTCTCACACAGTATGTGTGTGTGTGCTGCCACTGAATATACTCGGGCCTCCAGAAGCCCAACTTGCGTATTGATAAAACACTCTGCTGTGCACATAATGCTCCGTGTGACATGTAATTGGTGAAGTGATTGTGTTTCTTTCATCTAATAAAGTCTAAAGGCTTTCTTCCTGAGGCATTTGCAGCAGACTGTGGGAAAGGTCATATTCCTAGATATGTTAGAATAGCCAGAAGCTAAAGTAAACACGATCAGAAACTTCAGAATATTTTTAGTGTCAGAAGAAAAAAAAAAAAACAAGCGTTGTTTTATGTGTTACGATTAAATTTATTTAAGTGCTCTGATCCTAACTCGTGCTTACATTTGGCTAATAGGAGTCAAATAAAAATGCCTCTTCATTTATCTTTTATTTTGTTAGATGTATACTAACATACTGTGGTGATAAGTACTTTTCAGGGTAAATCTGTTCGAATCAAATGTTCCTATTTAGATCGGAGCAGACATGTTACATATAAACATTATCGAGCTTCATGGATTCAATGCCTGAAGGTGGATACACGTTCCAGAGCAAGTTTCTGTTACCTGCGTATAAAAGCTTCCTCCATAGCTGAAGGCATGCCGCTTGTCTCCTTCTCTTTTTCATATTTAATCTCGGTCTACATGAAATTAGACACAAAATGCTCCAGGACATTGTTAGTCAGTGAAAAATTGCCCGATAATAGATATCCGGCAGTATATAATTTGTGAACGTTTTATTTCTTTTCTATAAGAGCATCCGAAATGCCGCAAACAGCCTCTTTCACTACGTCTTAAAGATTTACAGGCTCAGCTTAGCAGCTCGCATTTGAAAATGTTTGAAATGAAAACGGTAAACCCTGTTTACAACATAGCTGTCTTTTTCCCGGTAGTTTAAAAGCTCTCATCCTGCTTTCAGGCAGCACGCTGATGAAAAAGCAACATATAAAAAACTTTTTCAATTGAACAGAAAAGAACTTTCTAGAGAGTGCACTTGAAATAGTCGAGGCTTTGTGAGGAACGTCTTTTTTAAAGACGTTATTTCATGGCTGTGCAGCTCTCTTCTCTTTAATTCCTTTCGTCGTGTTGTAGCCCCGTGTGTTTGAGAGTGTAGGTCAATAAGGATGGGCACATTGCGAATTTCATGATCTGTGTAGTGGAACAAATTGAAAGCAAAGCCTATATCAATCACACTGAAGGCAGGGTTAATTGTTCCTGCTTTACAAGAACAGTGGACAGATAAAGCAGTAATGATGCACTTATGTCTCCGATGTGCACTCTCTTCCACATGAAATGACAAAAAAAAAAAAACATGGAGATTGTTGACCTATTAAGTGATTACTGCAGAACAAAAGCTGGGAATGCGCTTTCTCTCGGATATGTTTGAGTGTCAAGGCCTTCCATCTGCTTCTGCTCATGAACTGAAGTGTCGAATCTGTAACTGTTATGCTGTTATTATTACTGTTTAACATCTTGGATAGTAAGAGGCACTGAAAATGCTTGAAACAGAAGAAGCAAACTGTACTGAGGAATTCCCTGTAACATTGAAGAGTGCGTTAGCAGAGATCCTTGTTCCTGACTCTGGTCCTAAAGGACATTGTTTCCCCTGCCTTAGAGTTGTTGAATACATTAATTAAAAAAAAAAAAGCTTCTATTGGCACTTTTCGTGCATTTGCATATTTATCTTAGGGCTTAGCCGTGCGCTCCTGAGAAACTGTAAATTGCAGAATTCTAAAAGTCATTTTATTTTTCCCCCGTCCACACTCTCACACATGCACATATACATACACAAACAGATGCTCATTCATAAACAAGTGCACACACACTCACACACACACACGTACATGTATATTTTATATACATATGTAGTATTTAATTAATTGAAGTCTGAAGTCCATGACAGCTATCACAACACAGTGGGTAATTCTGAAAATTAATGAGAACGATAATGCTTAAAAGACTGTTCCAGAGTTTGCCCAAACTCATTAACTAAATCTCTCATTTAAATACATCCTAAAGACTTTCAAATAGGGCGAAAAAATACATTGTTGCTATATAAGCATTCGCCCGGCTTGAAAACGCTGAAGAGCAGAATTTTCTGCGTGACTGAAGTCGATCAGTTTGTATTCAAGCTCCACGTCGTCACCCAAACAGAGATCCCGTGTTATAATACGCAGAGATAAAGTCTGGCAAAAGAAAACAAATCCCAGATCTGAACGGATGTTTTTGGACTTGATGAATTTAATTGAAAACTTTTGTTTTACTTTTTACTAAGTTTGTGTGCTGAGTTATAATACAGCATCCCAATGACAGCCTTAATTAATGATTAGTTCTACAGAAGGACTGCAACAAGCAATTATTTTAATAATTCAATCATTTATTGGATCATCGATTAATACTTTGATTAATAAATTGAAATTGAGACAGCTAATAATTATTCACCAAAACAGGCTAAACCTAACACCGACTTACAAGCTAGTATTTTACGTATTTTACCATTTTTAAAAAATTTTTTTACTATCAAATTGCGTTCATGCTGGATTACATAAGGTTAACCTCGCTGTTCATGCATCAGCAGTGTGGCGCTATGAAAGACGCCTCTGCTTTCTGTACACTGCGTTGCATCACGCTTTACTTTTTCACGCGGGAGAACTCCCACAGTTTTAACATTTCAGGTATTGCCTTTTTGTCTTTTTTTGCTCTCCTTGCCACCATCAAAGTTCAGTCACTGCCATATGCAATTTCTTCTGTGGTGCTAGATATCGGTTCAGGATCCCGTAGGACTCGCGGGCGGTCAAAAATAAAGATCTCCAAGCCAAAAGAAAAAGCACACAGCAAGCGATGGCATGCCCTCATTTTAGCACGGCTCGTCCTGTTTTCTCTCGCTCACGCTTTTAAGGGTCGCGGATTCACGGTAAAGTTCAAGTGGACTGAGAGTAAAGCTTGATTTTCTCTACACTCAACTGTCTCGGTTGTTCTGAGTGAAACCAGTTGCTTTGTTTCTTGATTCATTAAAAGACAAAACGCAAACCTATACATTTTTAAGATATTTGCGAGTCCAGAACAACAGAAGCTCTTCTCCTATAACTGTAAAATGCTATATATATATATATATATATATATATATATATATATATATATATATATATATATATTTTTTTTTAAATAATTGGTTGGGTAAACAACTATAGAAGTCCTTGTTGATTCCTTGAGTAGCGTGCATTTCTGTGTTACATGAGCCGACACACTTGGGTTCTTCAAGGCTTCTGGGTAGCTTCCTAAAGCCATTCTGTTGGAACACTCTCTGAAAAGGAATTCTGTGTTTAGAAATAAGGCTCTAACATACTTTTACAAGAACCCTACAGTGCTGCGTTCACACGTACAGTGATTTTGTCTCTGCCAGCATCCAGTCGCTGTACTACGAAGTCACCGGTAGATGTTCACTACTACTGGTTGCCATAGTAATGTATTACTATGAGTTATTACTAGGTGGAGTAACTTGCATTCCAAATCAGTTTTTTTGCTGCTAGAATGAAACCTTCTGGAGGATGATTTGTGTGTAAAATTCAGCAGTGTTTATCTGCATAGTATCACACGTCTTCACTCCCATTGGTAGTCGCAGCACCCAGTGGATCCATATTTGCATAAAGTTACATTTTTCTCAACTTTGTTGCATCTCTGGACACACCCACATGACGCCAGAAGTCACCAGATCTTTTTGAAAATGAATGGTTTCCGGTCGTTTTGTCGATGGGGGTCACAGCAGGTGTGAAAGGCTTACAACTCATTATCTATGTATTTAATTGGGCTGAATGTTGATGTCATGAGCAATCAAAACTAACAAGAGTGTGATGTAATATGGAGAATTAAAAGCAGGTTTTATTAGAAAGGTACTTTAAGATTTGGCCCAAGTTTACGAATAAGAAACACAATTAGAAATTGTATTATTCAGGAGAGAACATCCTAATTATAGCAAAAACATCACAATGCTTGACTGAGGAAGAAAGGTTGGCAGATCCTTAAAAATCATGACAAACATGTTTGATGGAAACAGATTTTTACAAGCATGTCAGCGCACCATGACGGCGCTTAGCTTGAGGTTGTTTGATTATGCCATCCTGATGCTCTCGCTTCAGAATATCAACATAGGAACGGTTGATGGAAACGCACAACGATTCACCCTTTTACACATACAGTATCATTCAGATTAGCAGATGTATTTCCTAGTCTTACAGGAACTCATGTCTCAACATGGAGCCTGCATTTCAGAGGCTATTTTGACTATGCAGTCTGTCTCTCTCTCTCTCTCTCTCTCTCTCTCCCTCTCTCCCTCTATCTATCTTTGGCTAACCCTGTCTCTCGTCATTGTGGGAAAGAGGCAGGACCTGTGCCAGGCCTGTCACCTTGCTTCTGCTGATGATGTTTTGAAGTGCCGTCATCGTTATCTGGCGTGAGCCATTTTGCAGCTTCATAGAGTCCCTGATAGCTCAACTTAATCTTCCCCCTCTCCTTATCACGGCCTTCTGACTGCACCAATTAGATTTTAACATATCATATCTAATACGCCTCTTCTCCCCGCCAGGCAGGCAGTCTCTGCGCAATCCTCAGCTCTCGCCGTACCTCTGTGATCTACAGCCTTGAGGTGCGGCCAGAAAAATTCACTCGGCCGTTCAATAGCTGTGCGTATTTCAGCCGCCGCCATGATGACTTTCCCGGGACGCTACAGATCCGGCGTATTGAGATGTATACTTCGAGCAGGACAGTTCGGTCTCACAGGATTCAAAGGGCAAACAAAGCCAGGGTCAGATGGAGCTAATAGGTCATCAATTTACCAATAATTCTGCAAACAATAGCCATTCATCTTGCTTGTTGCCATTCAGACTCCTGTTTCTTTGGAAGCAAGTGTTATACTCGCCTAAGAAATTTCAGCTAAAGAAACAAAGCATTAATAAAGTGCCTGTGAAATTAAAATAGGTGTTTAAGAGCTTTTTTTTTTGTATGTCTCTTAGTGTTTTGAACAGTAATATGGATATAGAAAAACTGGAGATATTCTTATTTAAATTTTATACTTTGATTTATATCTAGTCAAATCTTTATGAACTAATTAACTGCTTAGAATGAATACATCCTGTTTAGAATGAATACATCCTGCCCCCAGAGGCAGGGCTTACTCTATAGTATTAGCTCTTTAGCAGCTGTAGTAGCTTGTTAGCAGTAAACATCTGTCGATCTGTCGGTTTGTTTTCAGCTGTATATCTTCCCACACACTAGTCACTTTTCCAAACATCCCTTTGTTGAGAAAACATGGTGGGAGTTGATTCCTTTTGAATTTGTCGTCGTATAAGTTTGCGCTATTGTGACAGACACTTCTAGGAAGAATGTTTTACCAACTTGGAGCGCTTGAATATGTCACTTCCTCAGCCTGAGCCAGAATGTGATTGTGTCTTTATACACCGTCAGGGCTTCTCTATCAGTAAGAATAAGTACTAGGCTCTTATTAAACTCCTCAGTCTTCTCCGTATTTCCCTAGTCACTACGATTCAGCGAGTTGGTGTGTGTTGTGCCTTTAATGCTATTGGCTGTTGTGTCAGTCAGCCAAGCTTTTCAATATCGTGTCACTTTTACTTCCCGTTTAAAAAGGAAATACTTTTATATATGGAATCAAATCACAAATAAGAAGAGCTCAGGGTTTTTTTTTTTTTCTCTCAATAGAATACATGTTCCAAAATCCAACCAATCAGGACGATGTATCTCTACTTACCTGTCAGAAAGTCAGAAAGCTTTCTCTCTTGCACTAAGCAGCATGTGTACCTTTATCTTAATAAAGTGGAGGACTCCTAGTGGCACGACTAGTTGTCCATACACACGTACATCTCTGCCTGCGGTTCTTTAATTTTTCATTCTTTAATTGAGCAATGCTGTGAAAGCCCACTGAGCCCTCGGTGTATCACAGTGTAAAAACAGGACTGCTCTCTTTTACTCTGTATCTATATGGCAGAAGGCTGAACGGTTTTGGTTTACATGGTTCTGGATTGACTGTATGTTTGTAGCACAGAAGGACAGAGTGTGTGTGTGTGTGTGTCTGAGTGAGTGTAAACAAGGCTAGAGAATATGTGCTTCAGGCGAGGACTAAGACGGGCACTGACACTGTGTGAGTACTGCTCATGTACTGATCTCTGTCAGATGTGTGTCAGACCCACAAGAGCTGACGTGCCAGTTCAACAAGCACTAGAATATGAAATCTGTGTAATAACCCCTGACTTCAGATTCTCGATAATCAGCCACATAGAACTGAAAATGATCATAATATTCATTCAGTTCTCTTAAAAATTAATATTCAGTATGTTCCTTCATTTGCCTTTGACCAGTAATTCTGTAATTCTGTTAAGCAGTAAGCGTATGCTACATTTTTAAAAAAAAATTTATTTAAGCCTAAAGATGAAATCGGACACAAACAGTGTGCGAGAGATAAAGGGTTAAAAGATAGCAGTCAGTGACTGAGCTGTGCATCAATATTTTGACAGTTACTGTGTAGCACACCAGATGAGCACAGCATCTGCTGTGTGAGGAAGGTGTGTGTGTGTGTGTTTGTGTGTGTGTGAGAGAGAAAGAGAAAGAGAGGGAGAGAAAGAGAGAGAGATAGGAGGGTACTGTGAAGGCTGGCACCTACTGTGTGCCCAGATTCATTGGCCCAGACACATTCCACAGGAAGTCCTACAATTCCGTTGGCATGCAAGCCTGTATTCATCATAAATATTTGAGTAATACCATAACCCAAACCATGCCCCATTCATTATAGTGGTGTTAGGAAAACAGTTAACACAAACACACACACACACACTCTCTCTCTCTCTCTCTCTCTCTCTCTCTCTCTCTCTCACACACACACCCTCTCTTTCTCTTTTTCTGAGGGCTCTTGTAAATTGTTTTCCATGCTACAAATGTCAGTATGTGTATTTCTGATGAACTGCGTCATTAGATATAACAAGAATAATCTTAAAAATCTCACTTCAGCAATGTATAATCGGCCGCTACACTTCAAAGCCTGGCTGTTTACCATATCAAGGCGATGCTGTCAGAAGATATTTCTCCCTGCTTGTTTACGATAAAGCCAGCAAAATTGCCAGCAATGGAGACAGAGAACATTTTTGTTAAGTTGTGACGCTCATTAAAACAAATCCTCTGTCTTCCCCGTGGCCCTCCGTATACGGCTAATGTTCTGCCGAGACCATTCTAAGACATTTAGAACACTTTGTTTTCTCATGCTTTTGCTTGGTCTTGGCCTCGTCTGTTTAACCCTCTGCTCTGCGCACATCGTCGCGTGCTCTGATACAGATCCTTTAATGAGCTCACTTACAAATAACGTGGAGGCATACTTTTTTCCCCCTTTTTTGGCTCTGGAACCTAGGTGTGTAGGAATTATATCCTGTAATGAAGAGGGAATGTGTTTTAGATTCACAAAAGGGCCAGAAATTACGACAGGGTGTGAGGATCGGATCTGATCTGAAAGCCTTTATATACACAGAAATAAGAGTCTTGGGAGGATGTTTTTTTTTTGTTTTGCAAAACAATTGGTAGAGCTGTGATGACTCCATTTCTAAGATTTTTGAAAATATGTTCGTTTTAGCTTTTGACCCATGAGAAAAGTCGCATTTACTTCATTTGTAACATCTGGGCCACTGGGGGTCACTAATGGGAAGGGTGTTGAGGTCAGGAACAATACACACGGACTGTGTTGCCTTTGTTTAAAATGTGTTCTATATAGCAATGGTGGACTGATGATAAATTCATCAGTAGCTAAGCTACTGAGCAGGGAAAAGCACTAATATGAGGCACATTCCTGTGTTTGGGTTGCTAGAATCTGGTTAAGAAGTGTTAGCTGGTGTAATATAATAAAGGATGGTGGACTAGTTAGTTAGTTGAGGATGAATATGGAGAACAAGGGGAACAAACATGTAGCATGTGACTAATCTTCGTGCCTTCAACAACCATGAACCTCCATGCAGTGGACATACACCCAAATTTTTCAGTTTGGTAAACTAAAAAAAAAAATGAATAAAAAAAACTAAACTAAAAGCCCAGACATGATATTTGTTTGTCTAGTGACTGATTCCTTCCGTGTATTTTAGTAGTTATAGTAGTTAAACCATTCCAGTGGTTTCCTTCAATATTTGAATGCAGTTAAATGGATCCTAAATACAGGAAGGTACTAAAAGTGATTTCAGTGGACAACAGACAGCCTGTGCTGTAGGATTGGAGTGAGGAATTAACCAATGAAGATTCCTGGCTTTAGATTATTTTTTAGCGGAATATAGACAATCTCAATATGTTGCCCATCTCTCTGTCTGCACGTCTCATGCTGTTGTTTCTGTAATTGTGATTTAGTGTCGTACTTCTATAGGAAATAAGCAGCCATCTCCATGGTTTGGACACTTGCTAGTGTGAAGGCCAAATCTCCTCCTGCTTTGTCCGGATCCAGTCACCATCCCGAACCTTCCTGTGTGGTATGAAGAGTGCCAGAAAAAAAGTACTTATCCTCTGAAGACTTCAGCTCAAACACCTTCGTAGTTTTTTTTTTCTCCCAGAGTCTATATGCTTTGACTTAACAGCAGCAGCATTGCCTCTCCTCACTAGCAGTCCAGGAGCACTGAGACACGCTGCCTATGATGAATGGGGCACCTTGTCAGTTAAAATGAAAATTCTTAGCCGGGTGATAGCTTCATATTAATGCCTGTTTTATGGATTGGAGCAAGTTGTCTGAGCAAGATGAATGTGGGCGATGGGAGCGGAGATATGGAATGAAATGGCTCCTCCACCTTTCTGAGAATCCAGGGCCCATGGGTGTGGCTTGTCATACAGGAGAACAGCACTCACTTGTCTGTCCTCCTGCACTGGCAGCACACATTTCCTAATCCTCTCATTCACTTAATGCGCCATTGTATGCCACTGTCGGTCACTGGGAGTCCCATTTCATCAGGCCTTTTTTCCTGTTGGAAGTCCATCTTCCTTGTTCTTTCTCAGACTCGGTCTGACTCGCTGTCTGTCTGTCTACTCCCCCCCTTCACCCCCCCACCCACAAACACACTTTTTCTTCATCAAGGCTATGCTCCTGCAGCCCATCCCTCACTGTCTCTGTCCTTCTCTCCTTCTCCGTCTGTCCTTCCCTCCCTTCCTTGCTTGGCTGTAGCTGAATGCTTTAAGTGTTGTTCAGTCAGAGCTCCTGTTCCTGACTAGCTGGCAGGCTCACACTCAAAGCTTAGTGATGTGTTCAGGCACACTGAATTCATCCCAATCTCACTGGGCTCAACCACAGCACTCAAAGCAGTGATATTGATTGCAGCACAAAAAAAAAACAGGATGCTTTTTCTTCCTTTGAATTTGAATGTTTACATCTTATTTTAATCCTTATGTCCGACTGTCTTTTGAAACGAAACCCGTCCATCCCAGCGCTCTGAAAACAAACTGGTAATTACAGAGACGTGACGTGAAATGGGTCCGGATCAACACAAGACATGAAAGAGTAAGTGGGATGGGAGCTGAGGGCTTGGACACAGCCACAGCGTGAGGTCTTTGAGCGGAAAAATAGGGGATAACTTGAATGTGAAGGGTGGGGGAGTGTCGTAAAGAGGGATAACTGAAAGAGGAGAAGAGAGGAATGGAGCTGAGACCTTGGCTCGGAGCTGGAAGCTGTGAGCTGATGAATGGCAGCATCTAAGCAGAGCGAAATGCTGCTTTTACACATCCACCTGGAGCGAAGGGGAGCTTCGTAGTTAACAGAGCCCAACATTATGTCAGTCCTTTGTGCTTAGTTTTGCTGTGACAGTCCCTATGTCCAGTAGTACATTTCCTGATGCTACCTTTGCATTTGAACGCTTCTCTTAACTTTGACAAGCCAACTATACACCTGTATGTCCAGCTAGGAACTCATCAATCCTTTTAATCTCATTTTATCAATATAGGGGTTCAGCAAATCTGATCTGATGTTGAGCTGATAGTGACGTCCTCTTGGTAACTGACTCTCTTTGCAAGTTTCTGCCTCTCAGTAATGCAAATGTAGAGATGTTGTGATGGCTTGCTTTAGGGCAAGTTATGTCCTGTATTCATGTGCGTAATCTGTGTTGAGTCAGTCTAATGACTAATAGATCCATGCATGCCTAAATTAAGCATGTTGCTACTTATCACCTGACTATATTTTCTTCTTATCTGTAGATAAAATGATGATGATTATTATTATTATTATTATTATTATTATTATTATTATCAGTCCGGTTCATGTTACATCCCACATATGTCCACAGAAAACCATATATATTGGTCAAGTATCCCAAATAATGCTTGAAACAATAGTGTACTTAATTAAATCAGTAAATTTGAGTGGTGTTAAAGCAAAGCACGCTTTAAAAGGCATTCAGCTCTTCTCTTTATTGCTCTTGGAGAGAGTTGAGAACAGTGGCCTTCAGATTTATATCAGAGGAGTGCTCTAGACCGTCCTCTCAGTGCCTTATTAATGGCAGTTGTGCTGACTGAGTTTCAGCACTGATGGGAAAGACCTTGGGTGGTTTTAAAGGCATCTGTGTGAATGTACATTTGTGCCTCGTTCAATGTCTCGGGGGAACCGATTTTGATATATACTATAGTTGGAATTAGGGCACATCTTTCACAACCCAGAGCGTCTGTGAGATTCACGCCAAAGTCTGTTCCAACGCGAAACAGAAGCGATGTCTGGCATTTATGGAGTCGCATCTGCTCATATGATGATCAGATATATCTGAGCAGTGCAGTGGGGTAGCAGTGGGTGAGGCTTTGAGGCAGGGCAGATTACTTGAAGAGTCTGAGTGGAGGATATGAGGATAGCAGCAGGGAATTTTCCATAAATCGAACCATTTGAATGCTCAGTTTACAGATCAATCTCAAGCTAAACTAGAGCGGAATTTTTATCTGTCTAGCTCAAACGACATGGAAATGGATGAGTAAACTATAACCTGTAACGTTAATGTCAATTTTGAGTAAGTGGAGAAGGGAGAGGAATTAAATGAGTTGTGTTTGAATAACACACAAGTTAATGGACTAAAGG
This sequence comes from Hemibagrus wyckioides, assembly GCF_019097595.1. Taxonomy (NCBI): domain Eukaryota; kingdom Metazoa; phylum Chordata; class Actinopteri; order Siluriformes; family Bagridae; genus Hemibagrus; species Hemibagrus wyckioides. The sequence continues at coordinate 16,860,117 of NC_080718.1, forward strand.
TCAGGGCTCATGTTAGCTCAGTGCTTTAGATGGATTTCCTGAATCTGAACACGACTCTGGTGTGCTCCATCATTTTTTGTGTACCAAATTGAAATTCTTGGCCAAAGCCAAAACTGAAATTGGGGTCAAGCCATGTGTTGGATTTGCTGGTGTCAAAAGTTGGTGTCATGGTGTCAGGCTGAATTTCAAATCTGTAGTGGAATCGAGAAACCGGAAAATGTTTCAGTCAATATTTTTGACATTTTTATTCTCTTGCCTGGAAAGCAGGAGCAGATTATTTTGTTAGATCAGTGTTGTCCGATCTTATCCGGAAAGAGCCGGCAGGGGTGCAGGCTTTTATTCCAATCAAGCAGCAGCCACACCTGATTCCACCTGTTTAATCAGTTGATCTTGGCTTCCTATAGACTCAGGTGGTGCCTCTGCCTGGTTGGAATGAAAACCTGCATCCACACCGGTGCTTTATGGATAACACTGGACACCCCTGTCTTACCACATAGCTGTGGTGATGTAGACCAGACTCTTGTGTCTCTGCCAACCCTGGGCATTTCTATCCTCCTTTACACTCCTTTGCCTTCTATCCATCTCAAGTCCTATAACATGGATGTCCATTTCTGCTGTTTTATATTGTCCAGGCTGGAGCTTTGTTATAGCTGAAGTCTATTATGCATTTTCTCATCTGTCTTTCATGCTGCATTAGACAGAGCAATACCACACATCACAGAAACACGTAACACTTCTTCCTCCAAGCCATTCTCTAAGTGTGGCCCAAATGGACATTAAAATCTAGTCTATCCATCAGCAGAATGTTACATCACATTGCGGGTAACATCTCAGCTGGTGTGGCTGTGCATGTGTTCAGGAGAGCTGAGCAGCTCAGTGAAGCAGCGATGATGGAGAATTGGCTTTTCTTCAGCGTTATTTTCAGAACGAGAGCCAAAACCAGCCTCGGATCCTTCAGTAGTTAGACGAGAGCAAAACATTTCACATCAGGAGTGCTGATGTTGGATTAGAGTCCCTGTCTGTCTATAAATCCATTATTGGCACCGGAAAGACTGAGGCTGGTCCCAGATCAGTGCTTCCTCTGAGTCGTTCCCTGGGTGTGACTCTTGGCATGTTTGGCAGTGCTTCACTGCTCCTCTGGGCACTGAGGCTGTCAGCGGACTCAGGCCTGTCAGGAACAGAGCTTATGCTCCCATCCGTCTTCCTGGGTTTTATGTAGATAGGTCAAAGACAATGGACCAGAGAGAGAGAAAAAGAGAGAGACAGAGACAGAGGGAAAGTCTCACCACTGATAAAGTGCAGCAGAAAATTAAATGTTGGCGTATTGTGGTATCCTACATAATGACAAATGACATGTGGTAATGGTCTGAAGCTGATAGCAATGCTGCTGCCAGCCTGGTCTTCAACCACATTAATTCCGGCAGGCAGGACTGGGCTGTGGACGGCCGCCCCGGCACCATCCACCATGACCTGCAGCACACACTCCGTAATAGACTGAGCTGCTGCAGAGAGAAAAACCACAGGAGTTCCAAGATAAAGCAGCCAAACTTTAAGAGGGACAGAGAAGATAAACTTCCTATTTATTTACATTTAAATAACTGTTTTTCCGCTCCTCTCTTGGGCTTCAGCGTGTTTTCCTCTTTCTGCCCTTTTCCCGTCATATTTATTATTTTTTATAAAAAACAAAATCTATCATTTAAGAGCTGGAATAGGAATTCGTCACTGGTGGGAGATTGATATTGGCTTTTTGTGGCTGGAGGGGCCACTGCATGACCACACTCTCCAGTGGGTTAATAATGTTCCGATTTCTTCCTCTCGTCTCGCTAATGAAACTTCTCGTCCTAATTCCCTGCTAGAGACGAGAAAGAGAGAGAGAGAAGCAGAGAAAGAGAGAGAGAGCAAGCAAACCAAGACTATAGAGCAATTTAGGTAGGATTTGACAGAATGGTACAAATATACTGTGAAAAAGATGGCAACTGAGACAGCAGACTTCAAGATGAGGGAAGTGACTCGTCCAGAAATCCTGTACACACCCTCCTCCGAAAGCAAGCTCTACTGTTCGGGCAACAGGTTTATCAATTTGAGCTGGCCAAGTGCACAGCTAAACGTATGTGAAAGTTAACAAATCCCCACGGTAAATTGAGTCAGATTTCAGCCGTCTATGCAGAACTACTGAGGTGCGACATGGTGGATTGAACCTAATGCCTCAGGCAAGAGCAATCAAACCGACAGCTGAAGACTCTCCAGCTCCCAGCTGGGGAGAATCTCGTTGCACGGCAAATGACTCACCTCAGAGTGGGAGGAAGGGGAGGTTGCACTGTGCGCTGATGGCTTTTTTTTTTCATCAACTGATGGAGCACTGTGTTGATGACAGGATTCGGACATATTGTAGTTAAGCTAATGTCACCGGTCCTGTATTTATGATTGCTGTGTTTATAAGCATTAGAAGCTACTCGAAATGATTAAAGCAGTTCTCTTAAGTCATTGCTTTTTGTCACATTTCATTTAGTTTCATGGGTCATGTGTCAGGCATGATGCAAACGCCACCTTGCGCTTGAAGCACACCAGGAGGCTGACGCAGCAGTGGGCTTGGTGTCAGTGACAAACACTCAGTATTCCTTTTGCTCCGTGTGTGTGTGTGTGTGTGTGTGGATTGCCCTCAGTATAGCCTTTACTTGATGGTTGTGGCAGCTGCATATCAAAACGGTTTACTTTAAAGAATAATTTATATACCCGAATATGACTTCTTAAAGGTAGCAACATCTGAAATTGAACACTAAATGGAAATGACAGATTAACATATGGTACCTCATGTCACTGAACCAGGGCAAATCAGCTTCCACAGAAACAGCCAAAGAAATCAGAGGTTTTTTTTTTTTTTTGGGTTGCCTGCCAATCCCCACCTACCAGCCAGCTCTACCAGCACATGTGAAGACTCTTCATATTCGAGACACGTGAAGCTAGCCAACCACATCTTCTTAACCTGCTGCTCATGCTGCGAAGCTCACTCAGAGGAAAGCGCTTTCTGCCCTCTTCCACATACCTGACCCTATAGGTCCTTATGATTGACTAGTGCTGCTGTGATTGACAGAGGAGAGACAGAGATCTTGGGCAGTTTTATTGAGATTCAGACTTGCAAGCTCCACATGATGGGTTTCTGTTGTTGTTGCTGAGAGAGTTTTTGCTAAAAATTTAAACCCCAGGCTGGGCACACATTTTCCTCTTTGTACAGTAGGCTTTGACCACTGAGTGCAATGTCCAGTGTATCCAGGTATTAATACATTACATCTCACTTGCTCTAACAGTACCCAGAATGCACCAATAGCACCGCAGCGATTGTCAATACCTACAGAGCATACTATGATAAATAAGGTCTATATATCAGAATCACACCCAACTGGATTATATTACATTACAACATTCTGTAACATTTGCATATATGCTACAGCATAATGGCCAGTCCTTGTCCTCAGGCAGTCGGAAGGAGAAACGGACGGCGTGTCTTGTGTTAATGCCCCTCTTGCTTTAGCAGCACGTTTCGAGGCAGGACGGGCGAGCCCTCTCTAATCCCTCCATGTCAGTGCAGGATATTTATCTTAGTAGCTAAATAAATTGATTAGAGTGAGCGAGGAAGGACGCTCGTCCATCAGACTGCTGGTTCACAAGCAACTGCATTAGAGTGCCAGCTAGAGGACACGATCCTTACCGACCACCCTACCTCGCCTGCCTCTTACTTGCCTCTCAGACTTTATTTCTCCTTCTCTTTACTTCTTTTATTTGACTTCCTCACTCCCTCTCTCTCTGATTTTCTCTGCCGCGTGCTGTCTGTCTTGCTGATTCTCCTTGTCTGTATGTGTCTCTCACTGTCTCTCTGTCTGATACCCCTTTCTCCAGTCATGCCCCCATCCCCCACCTTCCTCTGTCTCTGCCTTCTCTGCTGTCCTTCACTAACAGAACAGGAGTAACACATAGCAGCAGTGTTCGCGCTGCACCAGGCCCGGACACCTGCCCGTGTCCCTTTTTGCATATGTACACAATATACTTAATGGGTCAGTAGCTGGAGCAGAAAGAGCTGATTCGGAGGCGGGCTGGCAGTGCAAACAGGGTTTCGGCTGAGGCGCAGCCCTCAGTTAGCTGCGCTCTTTTCAGATAATTCAGAGACAAAGGGAACTGATTTCAGCCTGCTTTCACACACATCCAGCCAGTATGCACTTTTATTTTTTTATGCCTACACAAACAGCACTTCACACACCTCTTTCCCATGAGGCAGAGAAATGACTGCGCATGCACTGCCTTTGCTTATTTATTTTAAGCCAAGGAAAGTCATGTTTAAACTGCTATTACTGTCTGCACTTGATTACGCATGTTTAATAAACACTAAATAAAATACGGGTCAAAGACGGTTTTCAAAAGGTTTCAAAATAAAAGGAATATTTGTGAAAATAAGCTGAGAAGTACATTTATTTTGTTTTGTTGTTGTTTTTTAAAAAAAAAAAAAAAAAAAAAGAATTGCACAATTTTAATATGGTCCATTATTCAGAATGCTACATTTATACCGGTTAGTGCTGGTTTATACAGGTGAGTGCTGATTTATACCAGTAAGTGCAGGGTTTTTTTTTTTTTACCAGTTAGTGCTGGTTTATATCAGTTATTGCTAGTTTACAGCAGTTAGTGTTGGTTTATACTGGTTAGTGTTGGTTTATACTGGTTTGTGCTGATTTATACCAGTTAGTGCTGGACTATACCAGTTAGTGCTAGATTATAGTGTTAGTTTACACCAGTTAGTGTTGGTTTATACCGGTTACTGCTAGTTTATACTGGTCTGTGCTAGTTTATAGTGCTAGTTTACACCTTTTGGTGCTGGTTTATACCAGTTAGTGCTAGTTTATACTGGTTAGTGCTAGTTAAATAAGAATATAGAGCATTTAGCAAATTTTGTTGTCTGAGATGTAGAACCATGAGCTACAAATCTATGCCACCTTGGAATTCAGAAAGCCACAGAAACTGTAAAGATTTGCCTTTATAATCTAAAGCTGTGGAACAAAACATTTATAAACTTTTAGTATGCATGCCAGTACTTGGTCATCAGAAGCCTAATTAAAGAAAAGCACATAAATAGTCTACTATTAACAGCACATAGGCTGAAGTCATTCCTCTCGTTCTCTCCTTCCTCTGCCGGCGGCAGAAACAGGAAATCCTGTCATGCACTGGCCCAGTCTTATTTGTAGCAGAGTAGTTGCTTTAGTTTACTTTATTTCCATTTGGACTTTATTATGGAGTTTATTTTAGAGACAGATGTTGTAAATATCCATTGATCTGAAGGAACCTTTAGTTCAGCTTTAAAACTGCTGCCTGATATATACTCATTCAGGAGTTTAATAGCTGGACATTTCTTTTCCTTCCTGTGTGCTTGGAGGAGGAAAGAATAAAAATTGTTTAGGTTTTACATAGTAAAGTGCACATGCACTTTAACCCTTTCATGCATCGTGTCCACATGTATGGGCAGTTAGTTGAAGGCCCTTTCTATGTATGATGTAAATAAACTTTTAAAAACTTGAGATTGTTAATGTAAATTTACATTAACTAAATAAAAGAAATAAGTAAATTATTTTTGTACCAGATGCTACTGATTGCCTTAGATTAATTTTTTTTGTTTACGTGTTATTTATTATTACTTTTATTTTTTTTAAGCACCTTGCATCATGCAGCGGTCTTTTGAAAAGCATATATTATTTATTTATTTTATTTTATTGATTGATTGATGTATTTTGCTTATTTATTTATTTATTTATTTATTTATTTATTTATTTATTTATTCATTTATTTATTTATTCATTTATTTATTTACATTTTTTCAATAAAAATCTTCCTCTTCAACAATTCATTATAATCCTTAATATTTTATCATTATATTTTCATTTATATATTCATTCATTCATTTATTTATTTTACTCATGGGCAATCCATTATTTTTTTTTTATATATATAATTAATGTTTAGAATCAAGATTCATACATCATGCAATTTTAAGTAGAACAATAATATAAATATAAACATAAATATAAAATATATATAAAATATAATATAAATATAAAATATAGTGGATCTGCATAGACAAAATAGGGTTAAAAAAGGTAAATAATATTCCTCAGGATGGTTTGTTTAGTAACTTGAGTGTTTGACCTTGATGCTCAGGTTTCCTCGATTGTTGATCTCATAGACATGGTGCTTCAGTAGATGAAGAGTAGAACAGGAACAGGAGTAATAGTAATCATTGTTTATCATTATAAATGCTCAGTACAGTGTGCTGTCTTGTGTTCATATATATGTGTGTGTAGAAGTAGAATAAAATAGACCTGTCTGGATATCTATTTTACTATAAGCTTGAGCTGGTAAGGTTCTGCTAAGGCCACTTTTGAAAACTTCTGTGCGTAAATCAGCCATTTTCTTTAAATATTTGCTTTCCTCATGTTGCGAGGTGTTTGAGACTGATGACTGAGGAGTGGAGTGCAGTCAGGAAAGGCTGTGTTTAGCAGGAAAAGTGTTTGTGTGATGGACTTCATATGCACACAGTGATGGTACTGTGCCCCAGTGCTGTCAGAGGTGATAATAATGAAGAGTGGAAATGCACGAGAAAGACACCTGACATATGTAATTTATTCCTCATACGAAATGATTTTATTTGCTTTCTATCTGTGCGCTCTCTCTCTCTCTCTCTCTCTCAGTGTTTAGAAGGCTGGACTCTTCAAGCTCTCCATGCCCGCGTGACTCCAGAGTCAAGGAATTCCCGCTCTGTCATGGGAAAGTGTTAGCTGAGAGAGAGGAGAGCTTTGCCACTCCAAATCTCCTTTTGTTTGAGAGCTCTTAATTGGGTCCTCCATTCCAAAGGAAGGTGCTAAATGAGGGACTTGAAATTTATTTTTCCCCATCAATTAAACAAAAAGAACAATATGGTCCGGGAGCAAGAAAACGGCCGCTTCTTCTCGAACACCTTTTTAAAAAAAAAAAGAAAAAAGACAGAAAGGGGGAAAAAAAGAAGGGACTGAAGCTGTGGGAATGGCGTGCTCTCGGCACGGCTGTGTCGACGCTGGAGCAGGAGTGTGAGAGGGCTGTATTTACACGGCTTAAGCTTGTCACTGTGGCTGTGGACCGCACAGATAACCTGACTATTACAAGCGTCGTGTCTGTGTGCCGAGATGGCAGTCAGCTGCTTCATATTAGGCCAATTTAATTAGACTCGTTTCAATAGAATTAATTAGTAGAGTGCCACATTCAAATAGGGAGGTGATTGAAATCATGATTTTTTTTTTCTTTCTTTCGTGCCCCTTTAAAACGCATTGTTTCATAATTTAATTTCACAAATACTTTAATGGGATCTGGGATCTTACAGCTGTGTGAGGAAAGCCGTCAGGATTTTGGTAACTAGTCGAAAATCTTTCTCGCATTATTTGCATAATTAATAATTCAGCATGACGGTGTGAATGCTGGTCGTTTTTTTTCTTTCTCTCCGCACACACCATTTTGACAGCACAGTATAAGAAGTATGAGCGATTTTCTAATTACAGCTACAATCGTCACCAGCTCTAATGTACTTGCAAGGGAATTTTCACCGGAAATGATTGAAAAACAGGCGTACTTCAGATTTACTGTGATGAGTCATCCACTTTCTTTTTGCCCTCCACTTCTCTGAGACCAATTTAAAAGTGTGTGTGTGTGTGTGTGTGTGTGTGTGTATAGATATGGCATTCCCTCCCTTTACACGATCGGTTCTGCCTGATTTGACTCCACACAACTGTGTCCTCTGCCCTCTCTGATATAAATGTTGCACTTTGATAAACATACGAGTCTAAAAGGTGCTGATATTTGCACTGTAAAATTTTTTCTCTCCATCTCAGCACGTAGGCTTTACTTCTGAAGTATACATCTCCACAACATTTGATATGGAGATATGTGTGAGGGGGGGAAAAAAAGGAAGAGATTTGCATATTTCTGTGTTGCTCCGCTGCATGTGGTAGGTAAATTTTTAATCAGTACAGAGGAAAAATTAATTTGCTATCCCAGAAAGAAGGAGTGGGACCAGTGGGATGCTTACTGTTTCATTAGCAGTGTTTTGTCAAAACAGCACCAACTGGCAGAGGATGAGAGAGAGAGAGAGAGAGAGAGAGAGAAGCAGACTTCACATGTTGCTAGATATTAAAGTGCATAATATATGCATTCTCATGCACCTATGCTGGCATCTTTTTTTTTCCTCAGATTTTGCATAAAGAAAACCAGGGAGATGGTGCAGGCATAGCAGCCCGAGCGTGCAGAACAAACGAACGCCTGCACTTTCAGTTTGTTTCTTACTCTCAGCAGGACGCACAAGGCTCTGAGACAATCCTAGTGCAAGCCGCCCTCTCTCCCTCTCTCTCTCTCTCTCTCTCTCTGTTCTGTTCTAGCTTTAAGGCAAAAGCTCGCCTGGAGAATTTTAGATGTTCAGTCCATCGATATCCTCATGGCGAGCTCGATTAATTATATAAGGCAAGAGCGCAGGCGTGCGTTTCTGGCCGCAACCTGTTTTTTTTTGGGTTTTTTTCCCCAGCTCTGAGGGAAGGCGGCGTGAAGGCAGATGGAGGGAGCGAAAGGAAGAATGAAAGGCGTTCTTGCCAAGTCTCAGCTGAGGGGGAAACAATTTAGAGTGTTAGCAACTGTTTGATAAGAGGTTAACAACAGTGCGAGCCTTCCTCCTACACGCACAGAACGGCGCAGGACCAGAGGGAGAGCAGCCGCAGCACAGCCTGGCAATCAGCAGCATGAACGCGTTTATGCACAGAAGCTTTATGGAAGGCAGAGTTTCGTAGAAGCGTGAGGATTTAGAAGTACAGAAAGAACGCATGTGAATTTTGTTTAAAGAAGACAAGATTTGAAACACGGTTTAAGGTCTGAAGCGTTTCGGAACCGGAAATAATCATATAATATCAAAGGTGGTTTGAAACTGTGAAAGATGGGATATTTTCTTCATTTCAAGCTTCTGGGTATATTTTTCTGGCCTGGAATTGATCTCTGGCCTCAGCTTTGAACGTAAAAGTGTTGAGTGATTATATGAAGTCGTGCCCATGTAACTATTTTTTTTAGTTCAGTTGCAATTCAAACCATAAACAATGTGTCTGAACGTGTAGGACTGCTTCTTAAAGTGGTTCACAGATATGAAAACTCTTTCGCATACATGCGCACACACACACACACACACTCGCACAAAACCCCTGCTGCAAAATAATTAATGCTGCTTAGTGCTGGTTTACAATGGTTTATACCAGTTTATATTAGTTTGTGCTGGTTTATACAAGTTTACACCAATTTATACCAGTTTATACTGGTTTGTACCAGTTTATACCAGTTTATACCAGTTTATACTGGTTTATACCAGTTTATACAGGTTTATACGAGCTTATACAGGTTTATACCAGTTTATACTGGTTTATACCAGTTTATACCGGTTTATACGAGCTTATACAGGTTTATACCAGTTTACACTGGTTTATACCAGTTTATACAGTTAGTGCTAGTTTATGCCAGTTTATAACGGTTTATACCGGTTTATACTAGTCAATGCTAGTTTATACTGTTTCATACCACTTAGTGCTGGTTTATACTGGTTATTGCTGGTTTATGCTGGTTAGTGCTGGTTTATACTGGTTAGTGCTGGTCAGCTATGCTGACTTGTTACTGTTTCTCAGCAAAAATGAGTAATGATTAAACTGATGGTGAGGACTGACAGTGTATTTCCTCTTGATGTCCAGACCGGCTAGCAGACGTGTGGCCACTGTGCAAGGCGGCGTGATGAAGCGTGACCTTCCTCTCCCTCTCCTCTTCTCCTGCGTGTCCCTTCCTCCATTCCCTGACCCTCTCTGCACTCGGAGCTCATGCTGCACTGCATATCTCGCACTGCTTGTGCTCTCACTTGGGGCCTGAGGCTCAATATCGGAGCTCCCTTGACTGACTATAAATTACCTATGAGCAGTGTGTTCATTTGTAGAAGTAGACCTTAGTGGTTGGCGTTGAGTAAAGTGAATCTGTGCAGCAGACCTAGGAATTCAGTGCAGTTAGAGACCACTTGCAGCTGCAGAAGGAAAAAAAGGTCACTGGTTAGAGAGGGTTCAGATCATGAGCTAGCTGTTTATTTCCTTTGCATACATTTTTTGAATCCTTTCGACTTCATCCAGCTCGCCGTTTCAGGCTTTGCAGTAAGCGATGTTCCACAACCCGTATGCTTGGGGGGAAAAAAAAAGGTAGCAACAAGAAAACGCCCTTGTGTGATGCTGGCAGCTCATTGGCTGGCAGCATGATGCATTTCTCTGATTCTTTCCTGGAGAGCTTTAAAAGGATATAAGCTTTGTGCATTTGGCTGGGGGAGTTTGGTCTGCCTTTCATGAAAGAAAAGCGATTTCTGCTCTCCTGTATAAGAGCTCTACTAGTGGACTATAAAAGCTACACACACACAGTGAGTCTGGATATTTTACAGCACTTTTATCAGAGCAGTTGCAAACTCTACTGGTGTTAACTCAGTTTAAAGATATACAGAATATCCACCCACTGTAAAGTGAATCATATGAATATCAAAAAAAAAACCCAGACAATGTCTTTTTTTCCGGGTTTTTCTGAGCCGGTGCTTACTGTAGCCTCTGATTCTTCTTTGTTCGTGACAGGAGTGGAACCTGACGTGGTCTTCTGCAGTTGTAGCTCAGGTCCCAGGATTAGATGTGTTGTGCATTCTGTCATGCTTTTTTGCTCATCACGGTTGTAAAGACTGCTTATTTGAATTACCTTAGCTTTTCGAAGCTCTGCTCACACGTCTGCCATTTCTCCTCTGTCCTCTAAGGTGCTTCTGCTGGCAGAATTCTTACTTGTTTTTGGCACCATTCTGTGCTAAAAGATTTCTTGATGGCCATGCCATCACTAAAATCTGATTTTGTCCTCCCCTTTTTGATGTTTGACACGAACAACACCTGAAGCTTATGACCTGTGACTATACGACTTTATACGTCGTGTAGCTGCCACCTGATTGGCTGATTGGATACTTGCGTGAATGAGCAGGTGATAACGTGAGTGTGTATAAAAAAATTCACTCTAGCACTCTACATAGAGGGTTAAATTAAGTAGCCATTGTTTGTCACATATACATATACTGCACGGTGATGTTCTTTCTTCGCGTATTCCATCACAGTGGGTTGGGGTCAGAGCAAAGGATCAGCCATGATGCAGCACCCCTGGAGCAACAACAGTGGCAGCTTGAACCCTGATCTTCCGATAAACAACCCAGAGCTTTAACCACTTGAGCTACCACCACTCCATAAATGGTTTGATATAAAACCCTGAAACAGAGGGTATTCCTTTAAGAAAAAGTAGAACCCTTTTATAAGCTAGAACCATCAATCATGTAAAGAACCAACTTCAGTTTTTTTCCCTCAGTCTGATGCTTGATGTAAGCAATAACTGAAGCTTGTGATGATTTTCTGTATTGCGCAGCTACGACATGATTAGCTGATCGGATAAAGTGACCTGTGAACATATATATAGACGCGTCATGTGCATAGAATATTGAACAAATTGTGCATTCAGTTTATTTCTCCTTCAAAACAGTGACTTGTCCACATGGACTATGTTTCTATCATTTCTCAGGTTGTTAGTATGAACCTCTGATATCGTCAGCGAACTGGAGAGACGAGGGAATAAAACCCCACAGTCAGTGTGTTGCAGAGTGTTGCTATAACACTCCCAGTACCAATGGCTTCTCTCTCTCTCTCTCTCTCTCTCTCCTTTTTTTTTCTTCAAGTGCGACAGGATCCACTGGCTAGAGCATTGTTCATTTGTTTCTTTCTGGAAGGTTGCTCCTGGAAGGCTGTTTTCTTGCCCGCCTTTGGACACTTTACCCACTGCTCTGTGCCAAAGTGCACTCATCTGCAAAACTCTCCAAGCACCCTTTAACACATTTACCTCACTTCAGCTACCTTAAATATGTGCTTTTGAAAGAAAAGCGCCACATTTCACAAGCTATACAATTATGATTTATGTCCAAACATTTGAGAGAAAAGCGTTTCAAGGCTTTTTATAAAAACGTATGCTAGAAGCAGCAGAACATCATTTACTGCGCCGTATGCCGAAGAGATATACACGATCTAGTCTGGTTTGTCTGTGCTCAGCGGTCCATCGATACCCATTTGTCCTGTTTTTTAGTGAAAAATAAAGAACTGCATAAGTTAACACACTGATACGTGCGGCCGAGTGCTGATTTACTGCACAGCTAGCTCCGAGGAGCCTGTTAGCCGTATAGAGCGGGTGTCTCCTGAATAAGATTTGAGTTCAGGGTTCAAATAAAAAGGCTGGATTTCCTCTGTACTAACTTATGAAGTGTCCTGTGAGGGACCGTGGTCGGCTTCCAGAGTGTTTGGGGTTTTTGTAGGATTGCTGGGATTACAGTCATGGGTTCCCTTTTCGAAACCCAGATTTATTAGCTTTAGCTGATGGCTGGGTTTCTAATATTGTCAATAATGGAGTTAGCTTTGAGAAAAATGGTTAAGTGTGGACTTAAGAGTGATTAACAACATATTTCCAGGACAATAATTCGTTATTAAAGACACAGACGAGACTCACTTGCTGTAGTCCCAAATGCCGTATTACATGCTATGCACTTAAACTATGCACTATGTCCTCTAGTGCTTAGTGTATGAATTTTAGAAGGGTCGTATCATCTCAGATGGAACACTAAGGTTTTTTTACTAAGCAGAATTATAAGCCGTTTCCCAGGCAAATGACGTCCAACACACCTAATATGACTCCGGGTATTTTTACAAGGTTTTTAAAATATATTTTAAAAGACATTTGTAAGATGTCTACCAGCTGGACTGACTGGTGATTTGTCTTTCCAGGATTTTACAATTTTGCAATCGCAGAAATGAACACAGAATCCAGCAAACTCCATGATATTCAGAGAAACTTACAATTTTTCAAGATTACAGCAGATTTTTTGCAGATTTGCAGATTTTTGCAGATCTGCTACAGCCGGACCCCTGAGCTACTCCCTTAACCCTCAATTGCTAAAAATGTAAGGCGCTCTGGATAAGGGCATCTGCCCTGTAAATGTGAACATGTCTATGTATGTCTGTATGTAGACATCCCTACTCCAACACTTAAACATGATCTGCTCCATTCTAAATCCCAAATATCCCTACTCTTGCTAAAGGGAAAGCTCTGCAATGTTCTGGTGAAATAAACAGTGTTCACTGCCAGTCTGGTCCATATGTATAGATTCTACAATTATGAACTATATTATTATGCAAATAGCTTCCAGTATTTTATACAATTTTTGTCTTCAAGCATGCACTGGTGTAGCTTTTTAATTATAGCCTGTGTAAGTTAGCCACAAGGCTTTCAGTACAAAACTAAGAAAAAGCTAATGTTGCATTACAGACATGTTGTGGATGATTGACTAATATGGGGTAAGTGGAAATTGGATACATTTCATGTTTTTTAAAAAGTAAATCACAGCAACACAAAACGAAAGGCCAAATCTTTATATCTGTGATTAAAAAGCTATGATTACAGACGAAGGTAAATCCTGTTTGTGTTGAAATCCTGCACTTTTAAAGGAGACGTGGTGTGTGAGTGGAAAGTTGTGTTTGTTGTTTTGTCCAGCCACAGCAGGATGACATGTTTACCTGTTGTGTAACGCCTCCCTGCGGCCTGCCTCTCAAATGCAGAGTGTCATGCCATGAAATCCAACAAAGCCCAATTCATCATGACGGGTGTGAAACAGGCTTGACCCTCGACCTCTGACCCCTGGCTTTCTGATTGGAGGGAGGCAGAGGCCCTGCAGTGCCCCGGGCTACTGCAAACCACAAGCCACCCCCTCCACACACACACACTGCCGTGAAATCGATAACGCTATATCTTTGCTCGAGACCTGCGCACTGACCCTGATTGCTGCTCTCACGCCAAAGCGCAATTGGTCTGAACAGTGGGGCCTGGGAATAAAACAAGCCAGGGCTGACGTGAAACAGCTCCCTTGAATCATGCTCTGAGAGAGCCACTCACCTTGGCTCGGGTTATAATTATACATCACATGAAAGGACAAATGCCTTTTATTATTGATCATCGGCAGCGAGGTTGCACGGCACTCTTGTGCACTGGGCCTGTAAATAAGCAATAGTGACTGCTCTGGCTCCGTCCAAATCCTACAGCCTGGGTGCATGCTGTAAAAAAAAAAAAAAAAAAGGGTGTGTGTGAGAGTGTGTGTGTTTGTGTTGGGTGTGTGTGTAAGTAAATTGCAGGGTAAACGGAGCACACACTGTGCCACCAGCTGTATTGCTCATAAAGGTGAAAGATTATGCAGAGGTGACTTCACTTCATCCTTTTCTTACTCATGTCACCTCTTTTCTAGTTTTCAACCTTCTCAACCTTATTTACCAACACCAACGAATAAAATAAAATGCCAGGATTGTAAAAAAAAAAAAAATAATATAAATAAATTGAAATGAAAGTCTAATATTAAATCCTGAACTAGATTTTTTTTCTATTCCGTAAAGCTGCTTAGAGACGATGTCCATTGCTCTAAAAAGCGCTATACAAATAAAATAGAATTGAAATGCATTTTAGATACGGTATTAACACAATAGTTTTATATATTTAGTCAGGAACACAGTTCCTCTTTTCAATGTGCAGCATAATACAGTTCTTTAAGGAATTCATGATTTTGTTTTTTCGACACAAAATCAAGCAAAGAGTGCGATTTTTAAGATTCGGGAGATTTGGGCCGAGACTGGAAGTTGTGGTGTGATGTCATCGCATTCAGACACATCTCTCTTCTGTTCACGGGTGTCGAACACGAGTGCAGCTATCAGAGAAAGTCTTTACATCACATGAGTCTTCACTGGTAGGAAAAAGAAAAAAAAAAGAAGAATTCTATCTTCACAATTTTGCCAGTTCATGTAGTTTTTTTAAAGAAAGAATCTGCAGAAATATCAAGCATTTTTGGCTGCAAAAGAATTTTTTATGTGTAGTTTATGCTTGATATGTGTTGATTAGACAAGAAATCTCACAACAGGGTTTAGAAGCCTGGTAGAAGCTCCAACCATCAATCATATACAGGACCCACTTCTAAAGTGTAGAATTTTGTAATTAGTTCCAAAATAGGTCAACAAGATATCCATCTACAATCAAACAATTTACTTTTTTCCTGTGTCATTGGTGATTTTACTCACTTGAGGCAGGTTGTATTGCAATTTGTACATCCTGGCTGCAGGATTAGCGCTGAACTCAGTGATGTTCTGGACACTCATTCCACAAGCTTCATCAAATTTAACTCGTGTTCAGAAGTTTTCATTTATTAGCCTTGTTTACCATCATGTTAGGATTTGTGTTGTCAGTTCAGGAACAGAAACCTATAGTGCCTTTTGTGTCAGGGCATGCAGATGATTGGTGTGTGTTTATTACTGGCTATGTGTGTGCTAGAAATGATGACCTAATCTGATTTGAGTTTTTTTTATAGTGTAGTAGTATTGTAGATGTGGTAAAAATATCATATGATAAATATTTCATATCTGGTTAAAAGATATCTCGTCAGGAGAGGTGAGAGAAAATAAATTTCACATCTACAAAAATAATTTTTTTTTTAACTGGAAAAACGTGGACAATTACATATGAACGATATATGAATTTTCTTGAGTCAGTCTTTGTTAAATCTGTATTGTTGACAGCATCTCTGAACCGCGTATGCCGATGTAACGTATCACAGTCGAGTTAAATTCTTCCAGCGATTGGTCAGAAAGTGTTGCTTCAGTTTCTCGAACAGTATTAATACGAGTTATTTATTTATTCAGAAAAACACCAACTAGAAATATATAAAAAGTATGTGTAATATTTACATTTCTGGCATTTGGCAGACGTCCTTATCCAGAGCGACTTACGATTTAACTCATTTTATACAACAGAGGGTTAAGGGCCTTGCTTAGGGGCCCAGCAGTGGTAGCCCTGGGATTTGAACTCATGACCTTCCAATCAGTAGTCCACCGCCTTAACCACTAAGCCATCACATCCACCATATCTTCTTTACTACACAAAATCAGCAATTGCTAACCTGCTGTGGAGTTCCATTTGCAATGTCATGGAAAATCAGCACGC
Source organism: Hemibagrus wyckioides (assembly GCF_019097595.1). Lineage (NCBI taxonomy): Eukaryota > Metazoa > Chordata > Actinopteri > Siluriformes > Bagridae > Hemibagrus > Hemibagrus wyckioides. The sequence goes on from NC_080718.1 coordinate 16,876,272, forward strand.
TGTTGATTGTTTTCCATGTACAGCATGTCCTGATCATGGTTTATTCCTTATATCACAAACAGAGCTTCATTAGTTTCTAGGTTAATTTGTATTTTTAATCTAAACATTATTTTACTGTAACTGACATTATTAGTATTCACATTTAGTCAATAACGGTTACGATATAAGAGTGTTTGCAACAATGTGTCCTTGTGCTGAGAAATATTAAATATTATTAATATTACTGGTGTTTTCCAATGGAGTTACTTTTAGCATCTGTTATTGACTGATTTTACTGCTTGTTCACAAACGATCAGTTATATTTTTTAATGATCTTGCAGATGCACATGTCTAAATTATACATCCATCCATCGATCCATCCATTCTCTACACCGCTTATCTCACTGGGTGGCGGGGAACCTGGAGTCTGTCCTAGGAAACTCGGGGCACAAGGTAGGGTTCACCCCAGACAGAATGCCAGTGTATCACAGGGCACAATCTCACACACACACATTCGGGCTCTACAGACAATTTAGAGATACAAATCAGCCCACAAGGAATGTCTTTGTATTAGGAAGGAAACCGGAGCACCCGGAGAAAACACCAGAGGGCACGGGATATAAACATTTAAACTCCACACGCATGACGGAGGCAGTGTGTTCCATTGTCCAAAATATGTCTGAAATATGTCTACAGCAAATTAATACATCCATCTGCTCAAATCCAATTTTGTTTAGAAATCTGTTTTCTGTGATGCAATACAAAAAACCTTCAAGCAGATTTGGCGTGGCTTTAGTGCATTACAAATAGGGATGAGAGTGAAGGCATGGGTTGTTAAGGTCTTATTAGGTTACACAAAACTCCAAATTCTGCCCACATGGAATGAAGTCAAACCTCCTTCATTTCCCCATTTCCTTACAGTTTCATTCGGGATCTGATGTTGTGAGAATCTTTTGGTTTCCAAACGGAGATGGACAAGATAAATAGTTAACAGTCCCTCCTTTGATTGCGTTTAGTAGCGACTGAAATCTCACATAAAGAAGCGCTTTCATAAGGCCAAGAGGCCGTTAGTTCCACAGAGGCGCGAGCTAAGCTGCTTGGCTTTGATCCTGAAACCACATCCAAGGCCAGTAAACTGCGTGCTTTGTTACCCTGTCGCAACAGCTCTATAAAAAAAGGCCCACACAGCGCCTCCTATCTCCCTCCCGCCTTCCTCTGCCAGCGTGCTTTTGCATTCGTTGTACTTATCACTGAACGGCAGAACCTGAGTTCAGTTTGGTTACGCATGAAAGTGAAATTTAACTCCCCGGCTTGTCACGTATCAAAAATGTTTGCTAGCAATTGTTTAAAAAAATCATTTTACTATGAAGTAGGCTGCTTTCAGCTGAGCCATGGCGAGATGGATTGCTTTCTCGAGTTTTTGACAGGTGTAATTGTTAAGGCATCATCTGTTCTTGTTTGCACAAAATACATTTTAGCCAACTGTAGGACTTGCCTGCTAATCTTTCTCCCATCATTCCTTTCTTTGCTTGCCACTAGACAAATCCCCTGTTATTTGACCAGATGGTGGAAAATCCATTCTCATGATAAGTTGCTTCTAGTTTGCATTTAGATTACCTGCAAAAATGGAACAATTTACTACCCTGCCTCTAACCATAACTTGCCTTTTTTCTTAGTATAGATTTGACTGACTTGTTACAAATTATATAAATCTTGATGAGTGTGTTAAAATGGGAGGTAAGGCCAGCAGGAAGCAGGAAGAACACCAGAAGCCCCTGTTGTGTGTTTCTGCTTCTCCATTCCACCACGAAGAGCTTTTCCAATGTAGCTTGCTTTGCCTGGTGCACTCCTCCAGCGTTCTCTCACAGTAGAGGAAAGAAGTTGAAACAGTTTCCAGACGAATCTCTACTAACTAGCGGACCTCCTGTACTTCTGACACCACCGCCATGTATCACGCTGCTTGCGATGCTGATGTTCTGTCATGGTCATGCTCAGGCTGTGAACATAATTAATAATCTACAAAAGATGATTGGCAACTAAATCTAAACGAAATAAATCACCGTTTGGAAATGCAGAAGAGTGCGTCGGAGAAGAGTTAAGCACGCTTTTAGCTACGCCGGCTACGCAAGAGACTGCGGCCCAGCTGCCATCCTGCCTCCAGATACCCATGGAAGGTGTATTATGGATAAATTATCTGTCACCTTTCTCAGTCTTCCTGTGCGGTGATGAGCTCTAATTTGCATAATCCTTTTAAGGAGTCAAATTATACTGTCATGTAGCAGATTTAACATGCTAGCCAGGATTCCATTGCTCTGCCGCTAATTAGCATGTCCATTGTGGTGCGTTTAAATTTACTGCTCGCTTCCTCGCCACAGACAGTTGAATACACCTGTCCATTTCCTGACCCAGAGTACAATTTGCCTGTCATAATGAGCGGCTATTTTCATATTCTTTCCCTTTTTCTTCACTTAAGACATCTTAGATCAATCAGAACAGAGGGCGAGCGATACAAAAAGAAGAAGAAGGATCCTGAGAAGTGATTAAATGTTGAAGCAAGGATTTTTGTAGCAATTTTGAGACTTCAATAGTTAAGCCTTCCTCTCCGCCAATGGATCTGTCTGTGCCACCTTAATCCGCCGAGCTTGTAACGACATATTTAACAAAAGAATGACAAAAAGATGAATGAATGATGATCGAATGTGTGTATGAGTCACATCTTACGTTACACAAAAAAGGACAGGAACGAATAATCCAAACGAGCTGTTGATACAGTGTGTAAGCTTCATCCCTCCCCCCCCAAGCTGAAGACGAAAGCTGGAGCTGATGCAGCCGATCGACACGCACCGGCCAGAACAGCGTCCACCTCCTTCATCTTTCCTGCTGTCTTCTCACCTAATAACAGGATGCACGCTCACCTATCAAGCCTCTTGTTTTCCCCCCCGAAAACCTCCAAACCAACAGGAAATTAAAGTCGCACCCAGTGGCAGCCACTTGGACTTTTCATTTCCAACCAACATTTTTATTGATATCTCTAATGAAAATCAGAGGGGTCAGCGTGATAAAGCCGTGGTGAGAGACCTCTCCAGGCAAACATCTTCTAATCATCCCATTTTTAAAGTTTGGGAAGGTTTGCTGCTGATTCTGTATTTGCTCAACATAAGTGGCATGGCGTGACTCTAGATCTCCATCTTCAATCAAGAGCAAACTGGCAGTTCGACCCAACGTACAGATTGGAGGACGGACGGAACGAAATTTTAATACTTTCAGACTAATTGCGCTTTGAATCCCATTACTTTAATTTGAGCCTGATGAAAAAATGTAGAAGGCGCTGGCCGGAGCGCCTGCGTTATTAACCGCTTGTCCGGCACGCTCTCTTTTCAGCCTTGTCTTCCTCTCTCTCTCTCTCTCTCTCTCTCTCTCCATCCTCACAGATTCATTTGCTCAGTGTTTTATTGTGACATTCAGCGAAGGTCACAGACTCTTTCCCTCCCTCTCTCTCTCTCTCTCTCTCTCTCTCTCTCTTTCCCGTGGTGCCTGGTGTTCAGCAGGGCCTTCAGCCAAACCAGCCATCACTGCATGATCCAGACTGCATGTTTTGTACGCCATCCAAGCAAGAACGGCACTGCTGACAAATGCTGTAATGATTCTGGCCCTGGCATCAGTCTCGCCACCTGACTGAGAGATTCTGCACCCATTTGTTCTCAAGCACTCACTCTCACAGAGCATCGTTTTCACACCGAAGTCACTCTTCTCGGCGCAAAATCCGCGGTTGGGGTTTTCCCTGCATGTCCTGATGAGTATTGATTATTTTGGTTATATATTACCTCTGACCTCAGATTTGATTTATTTGTGTATTTTACAAAGCACTATACCCAAAAATCTATTGTCTGAAGAGTCTCAATCCATAAATAGTTGGCGTCTGTCCGTCTCCGGCTTGTAAGATTAACAAGCGGTCCATAGATCGAGTGATTCCCTCCCTGATTAAGCTGTTTTTAGTTTTCCACTACATCTTGGTGTCTTGGCCACCTCATAAGCCTTCTACCCATGGGAGCACCCACGCTGGCACAGATGCCATCACCTCCTCACACTGATTCCAGCTGAGCGACTGCTGTTAGCCTAACGCCTGCCCCGTCTGCCGCGGCGCCTGGCCTGCCTTTCTCTGTCTGCACGCCAGAGCTAACCACAGCCAGCAAATCATTACACAGGGAGACCAGCCAAAGTTTTAAATACCAGAAAATAACACCATTTACCACATGCAGGGCAATTATTTCTGTGAAAAATTACCCAGGGGTTTTTATTTGTGATAACTACCCCCCCCCCCCTCACCGAATAAACCCCACCCCCAACCCCCTCCGGCCCCCTCCTTTCTTACCGGAGAAAGACTTCGCGCAGCCGTCTCTTTCAGGTCTGCACGAAACCCCTCATTAATATTTATGGCCTGCTTTGCAAAGAAACAGTGATAAGCGCTGGTTGAATATTAAGTTTGACTTTATTTAAAAACATATTAAAAATCTTCACTAAATTAAAGAAAGAAGGGAGAGGAAAAACCTTGAAAGAAAGGTAAAGAAAAGTAGCAGCCCCTTTGTGAGCGTGTTAAATAGCTCATTTTGGAGGAAGCACATGGCCACTCGCCGAGTCCGGCAGAAATAGACACTTCTCAGTGATTTAGCAAGCGCACAGGCTTTTTTTTTTTTTTTTTTTTGGAAAAGCGTTGGAAAATGCAGAGGTCTCTGGTGGCTCTGTGGCCTTCCTGTCACTTCATGGCTAAGTCAACTTCTCTGTTCAGGTACAGCAGGAGAGCCTTGAATTGTCTGAGTGCAAGCTGACAGGCTCGACTCTATTTGGACCATAAATATGAATTAGTGTCTTCATATATAGTGTCTCAGTGTGAGAGGGAATGGAGAGCTGGAATGGCCTGCAGAGTGAGAGATCTGCCTGGAGTCTGAAGAACAGAAACCGTTCTGTACGGAATATGATAAAACTGTGACTTATTATATATACGGTGGATGTAAAAACTCTGTACACCACAGGTGTTTTAACAAAGCAGCAGTTAGGGGGTGTGCACATGCATGAAACCAGGTTACAGCAAGTGTTTCTATTTCTTTTTTCTTTTGCCTAAAATCTTTCTGTTTGTATCGAATTTTGTTGCTTGCTGTATCACATTAAAGGTGAACAAAGAACTGGCATGATGAATCATTTTTAGGTTTCATTTTCTACATTGCAAAAAAGTGTTCTAACAGGGGTGTGTTAGAAATGAGAATTGAAATCAACCTCAAATCAGCTTTTCTGTAACCCGGCTTCAAGACGAGCAACAGTTGCAATTTGTCATGTGTTAATGCATGAATTGTCACACGTTAGAACTGTTGATAGTTAAATGTAATGTTGTGGAACGTCCTCGAGATAAGCTGCTTCCTGTTCTCATCGATGTTATTGCTGCTATTGACAGCTGTTCCCTCTCCAGAGAATCTTTTATTTATGTATTTATTCATTCATTCATTCATTCATCTTTTTTTCTTATTTTTTACATCCTGTTTTTGAAGACATAGCTTCTTGCCTTCAAGCTTCAATATTATTTTAGCAGTAACATATAAACACATTACTGTTGAAATGTCATTGTGCACAGATCATCACAAAATTCAACACCAAAGCTTAACTAAATATGATCAGCAATTTGTTTGCCATCATAGAAACAAGATGTATTAAGAGTAAGCAGTGGAAACATCACGTCCTGCCTCTGGAGAAATCCGTGTCCTGTGTATTTCGGTGTTTCCTCAAACACAATCACTTGAACTTACTAATAATTACACCAATCAGGCATAACATTATGACCACCTGCCTGATATTGTGTTGGTCCCCCTTTTTGCTGCCAAACCAACCCTGACCCGTCATGCACTGTGTAACCTGACACCTTTCTATCAGAAACAGCAATTAACTTCTTCAGCAATTTGAGCAACAGTAGCTTGTTTTGATAGATACTGACCACTGCAGACCGGGAACACCCCACAAGAGCTGCAGTTTTGGAGATGCTCTGATTGTCGTCTAGCCATAACAATCTGGCCCTTGTTAAACTCACTCAAATCCTTACTCTTGCCCATTGTTCTTACTTCTAACACATCACCTTTGAGGACAAAATGTTCACTTGCTGCCTAATATATCCCACCCACTAACAGGTGCCATGATGAGCAGATAATCAGTGTTATTCACTTCACCCGTCAGTGATCATAATGTTATGGCTGATCGGTGTAGACAATTCATTGGATTTGTTGTACTGAAGCAGAGGAAATGTAGTGTATATATGTGTGGGATGGGGTTACTCCAGAACCTGTGGGAACTGACCAACCCTGAGAGGTGACCGAACATCCACAGAAAATATTTCTTTGTATTAGTCAATGAGCTTTGCTCCATCATTCACTCATACTGCTTCTTTTAACCAAAAAAAAATGGAATTTGTGCCTGTTTTGTGGTTGATGTTTAGCATTGAATTTCTTTGTCATGTCACACTCCACAGCAGTGCTTAATGACTCATATGAAATAACTCATTCTGCTTTTACCTAGCCTACTAGGGTCAATATTTTCATAGAAAGGTTTTTTTTTCCACATAGAAAAAATAGTTATTTTTTTCCACATAAATGTTTACATCTTCAAAGTAAATGGTGATATCAAACCCTTTTCTGCTCTCTGATACGCCCCAACTGCTTATTCATAAGCATCTAAAAATTTTATCGTCAACCACTAAAAAAAAAGAGAGATAAAAACATCTCCTGATTAATTTTATATCACCCATAAATTAATTCATTTTGTTTTGATTTCCATTCCACTGGAATGCAGACTTGAACTCTAGTGTACTGGTAAAAATGGTAAATAAATACTGGTCAGGGTCACAGTGGACCTGAAGCCTGCACATGAGACAGGAACTTACCCTGGACTGAACACCAGTCCATCACACAGCACCATACACACACTCTTATTCACATCTAGGGGTAATTTCGTGTTGCCAATTCGCTTCCCAGCATGCTTTTAGGAGACTGGTGGAAGCCGGAACATCCAGAACAAACCCACACAGCACTCTATAGGATGGAATTGTGCCGCTGGACGCTTGCCTCAGTGAGAAATCTAATGAAATCTAATCACACGCCATTGTGTCACTGGTGCAAACTTTCTTTTTTTTTTCCCTGAGAATGAGAGAAGTTGATTTTATTGAATATTGCACCAGCACTTAGCCATGCCTCTTGATAAAGTATTTACTCCTAACACATCGACGCTCTGCGAATCTATCTCTCATACCCACATGCACCAGTGCTGTGATCTTTATGGCTTATTTTTCATTTGCTTTATGGTAATTAAAATACGTCCCTTAGAGACGGCCTGCACGCTTGCTGTAATGATATGAAAGAATTGTTACTGCATCTCTCTGGCTGTTATGTTCCACAGCACAATAAGAAGAAAGCTTATTGTGACCCACCGAGTCTTATTTAACCCTTCAGTTATAGCAGAAAGCACTTCCATTTGATTTGGCACCCAATACAATTTCACGTCTTGGGTTCTGAGCGCTTCTAGACCTCAGTTCATAAAACACTATCAGTTTTAGGGTTAAGACTAATAGAGCAGAGCCTTGGAGTCAGTATTACTGTATAATTGGCAGCCTCGTCAGTGTGATCAAATCCTGATATTTCCTACATCCAGAGATTTTATTTATTTATTTTTTTTAAGGTCAGTGTGAAATCAGTGTCGTCATTTTGTGCTCCGTTTCTTTTCTGCCTCACGTGTCGGGATGTTGCTTGGTATGATGGATATTGTACGATGGCTCTCGCGATAGAAGACTGGGATGTTCCCTACTGTGAAAAAAAGATAAAGGAAGATGATGTAGCTCTCAGAGAGACTTTGCCTTGCTGCTGGCTCTTCCTTTTTTTTTTTTTTTCCTTCCACCACCCAGATTAACTGCCATTATAAAAGCGCAGCATGCAGAGAGCACTTTATATGACTCAAACTGTAAAATGGCACAGCAGTACAGCTCGGCTCTTTCGCATAGCGGAGGTCTTAAAGCACACTGTTCAGCCACTGTTAAAGGCTCCACTGTAAACACTGAAGATCAGATGCGGTTTCAGTGCAAGTCGGTGCTATTAACGGGAATTTCGTCATGTTGCTTCTTCTTTTTGGGAGCTTTCACACTGGCGGATTAGTCGGAAACAGAGCACGGTTCTCATGAAAAATGTGATGCGCGCGCACACACACAGGTGTGGTGGCTGGGTCCCATCAGAGCGTCACTCCACCCTTCACCAGAGGGCAGGTAGCTCTTGCCAAGCATCAGAGTTTTCTTGACTAGCGGCTTCGGCTCACACACGCCTGCTAATTAATCACAGCTGCGCCATTTAGCTCTTAAAATGTGATTTGAGGTGTCAAAGATCAAACATGCAGAGGTTTGTTAACAGCCCCAAGGTTTGCATGCACGTGTGTGCACATGTGTATGTGTGTGTTGTAATTGCTAGGTGATGGATTTTACAGAGATTTGAACCTCTTCTTACATCAAGTGCTAAGAAAAGTCTCTCGGTCCAGAGCGTTGTTTTGACACGAGCTTTCAGAAAGGTTACACAAATCATCAAAGCGACTTTCGGCTCCAACATGTTTGCTCGGCTTTTGCGCCCAAGGCCACCGACGTCCTCTCTCCCTTTAAATCCTCTCCTCTTCCTCACCGCCATAATCCACAATTAAGGTGAAAAGCAGACCTCGTGGATGCCGCGGCTTTCGCCTGTCATATTTTTAGAATTATAGCTACCAGCCATGCAAATCGTGGCATGGAAATTGTAGGTCTCAGAAGAATTCGAGGTGGCATGTTTTATTAAAAGGTTGTCAACAAATGAGCAGGGAGGCTTGTTCGAGACCTCGAGGCTCCTTGTATTCTGCTGAGCCAGATCAAGTATTATCAGAAACCTGCAATTACATGTAAAATTGAAATTATTTGTTGTCAGCGCTGCTGTTTCACAACGCTCTCCTGTGATACATTTGCATATGCAAATGGCTTAAGCGCTTTATTAAAGATGTTTAATATCGTCAGGTTGAACTCGGCGCTGAGGTGACCTATCCGGCAGAGGTTTTTTCCTCCCATAAGGATAAATATCTTGCTGAAGATCAGCTTTGCTCTATCTCCAGAGACGTAGGATCTGGCAGTGTTGTATTAATTAAAGAGCAGTGACTTGTGAAGCCTTTCTCCTGAATCTTTCCGAGGACAAATGAGACTTAAACAAGAAAGATCATATTTACTCGTATGTGAAAATGAAATGAATCGAGAGTAAAAGATCAGTGAGATCCGACTCTAAGCGGAATAGAAGAGACCTATTAAAACCTATTATATATATATATATATATATATATATATGTGTATGTATATATATATATATATATATATATATATATATATATATATATATATATATATATATATATATATATATGTGTGTGTGTATATATATATATATATATAATATGAGATTGTAGACTTTTCTTATTGAAATATTATAGTGTTTCATATAGTTCTTCTCTTTTATTGGAAGATATGAGACATAAATAGATGAAATAGATAGGAAATGGATTTTTTTATCAATGATGCAATTTCAAAAAAAAGAATTGTAACTGGTTTTAAGTATGTCTTAATCGCAGTGGGGTACATGGTGGTGGAAGCAGGACATGAAAGCATTTCATTTTATCTTGCCTTTATATGTTAAATCTTTTAGTTTGGGCTTAATTGTGTCAATTTTTAGCTTCCTCTACGTTGAGGGTAATTCAGGGCCTGCAAGATTTCGGCTGTACCTGTAGATGTGAAATTCCTGCAAGAAGGCAAGGTTTCTCTTAAGGTCTATCTGGACAAGGATTACTTACACCGGATGACGTCTGTAATAACTTATTTTCACGTGATAAAACTCGGACGGAGATCAGATTAATGTGTGAAGCGACGGGTTTCCTGCAGGTTGTTCCGTCTATAAACCCAGCTGCATCACACATGCTCGTATTATCATGTTTATGTATTTGGCAGCATCTCAAGTTGAATCAGAAACATGCAGCGTAACACCTGCTTATTCATTTACTGCTTGAATAATTTTTTTTTTTTTTTTAACGTGAACATAAAGTGGCTTTATTCCTGAAGCTGATGTTATAACAGCCCCTTTTTGTAATCAGCCTTTGGAGCTCTTGTGATAGATATTATTTTTGTGCTTTTGCTAATGGGCTCCAAAATGTAGGAAACATCGAGATATAGCATCGAGATATATATGAGCTGTAAACAGGTACGTTGTTTGTGACTCTATACATCCATCAAAGTCTCCCACATTGTTTCATGATTTGGGAAGTGGACGCGTATGTTAGGTGAATAAAAAAAACTTTTTTTTTCAATACAAGAGACATCATCTAGCTGCGAAATTACCAACGTATCTAACTGGATGGGAATAAAATGATAATTCAGTTGGTCTGTGAGTTTTTTAGATGAGAAAAGGAGAAAAACATAGCGGATATAAAACCATGCAAACGACAGAATTACACCTGGACCCGATGTAAATATAATCCCGTCTGAATAGGGCTTTAGCGTTCTGTTTAGAAAGATCAGTCATAGATAATCCGTGACAGACAGATGCGCTGGGTGGAAGATAGTGTTTGCACACAGCACATAAATTCTACCTTCGTACATTTCACAATAGTTTCTATATAAGGTGGAAGGAATCGTTGTAATGCACACTGAAACATGATTCGATTCAATAAAGCGCTTTTAACAATGGACCTTGTCCCGAAGCAGTGGTATAAAGACAGAAGAAATTTTTTTAATTTGTATTTATCCGCAGTGAGAAAGCCAGAGGCAACGGTGGCGAGGAAAAAATCCCCGAGACGTTAAAAAAGTGAACGTGTGGTCAGTCAGGTTTAAGAAAATCTACTACATGTAATCATCGACATGTGATTTTATTGCTGATACGAAACTATGTTTTTAATCCCTAGATTGAATTATATATTTAATATTAACATCAATCTGTTACAATTCGGTGACATCTCATGAGGATGTTGCTGCTGATGGGAATTATAACTATAGTATTAAATTTAGGATTTTAAGTCGTGTATATTAGAATAGTTCAGTGGTAATGTTTCTGATGTAAAACACCAGCGTTGTTGGTTTGAGTCTCAACTCGGTGTTTTTTATTCAATAGTGTTCATGTTAATCAGTTCAGTTACAAGGAACTGATATATGAATTTGAATGAAGTAAATTCTTCCTTCCATCCATCCATCCATCCATCAATTTTGTATGCCCCTTTTCCTACTGGGTTGTGAGGAACCTGGAGCCAATCACAGGAGACTCAGGGCACAAGGCAGAGTACTACCTGGACTTGATGCCAGGTTATCCCAGGGTACAATCATATACACATACACACACACACACACACACAACAGATAGTTTAGAAATGCCAGTCAGCCTACAACACATGTCTTTGGACTGGAGGAGGATTCTGGAGTAACTGGAGAAAACCCCCGAGGAACAGTGAGAACATGCAAACTCCACACACACACACACAGTGGAAACGGGAATCGAACCCCATCCCTGGAGATCTGAGGAAAGCGTGCTAACAACCAAGTGTACTCAATTCAGCCCTGACTCTATCAGTGTGGAGTGAATATATATTTCTGTGACATACATTGCTGTACAGTACACAGTGTTTTCCATCTCCTGCACCTGATACAGGGTGCAATAGTGAGAAGGGTCCAGCAACCAAATAAAATGTGGTCATCCATGGTCTTCTGGTGCTCCCTTTCCAATTATGGGGCTGACAAATGAAGCACAGCAACAGATGGGCTACATCGCTAATTGAACATCTACAAAGTGACCTATATGGTAGGTGATAAAATGGCCAGTGAGTGTATAATTGCATCCAGCTGGCTTGTTCGATTTTTTTTTTTGTCATTTAAACCCCCATCCCTCTCACGTTTCTTTTTAAATGCAATGACTATTTGGAGCACAGACATATATGCATAAATATAAACAATTTTGACTGATGTGCTCTGGATGAAAAAAAAAAAGTCTCTCACGTCTCCTGACTGACGTGCATAAATACAGTTAATGAATAAATACATCGATAATATTGTGAATGCACTGCCAGGTGTTGTATTTTATGTGGATGGAGGCTCACCTGCCGTTCTAATCAATGCGGCTGAAATGACCTCTCATGCAAATGGTGTGAGATGTTTGCCCTCAAATATTCACACAAAGCTTTAGAAGATTATGTTCTAATTGGTGCTGGAACCATCTGGCTGAGCTCCAGCATATCAATTACTTTCACTGCTTTTCTAAACTAATAGAACATAATTACTATTCTTTTGCTCTCATTAATAGGATGCCGAACACCGGCACAATGGCAGCAACTGTAGCGGTGCGGCTCTTGGAAGTTATTTCAGAGATAAAAGTCTGCGGAGTCTGTGGTGATTTTTCATTTTCGCTCGCTCTCGCTCTCTTTCTCTCCTGCTATGAGTGGCAGTGTCACAGATCCACATGCCTGTGGTGCATCGTGCAGCAAATCAAATATGACAGCGAGGGCTGTAGACATCATGGCGAATGTGAGGAGACAGAGCTACTGTACACACACACACACACACGCACACACACACACACATACAAATAGCCTGGGGCTTAATTGAACAGCACTGCCTGTGGTGTGAACATCTCTGCAGAAAAGTAAGTGGAATTAGTAAACATGTAGAATGTCATCAGAACAAAATTATGGGAGAAATTTCCAGACTTTACAGTTTTCTTTACAGTTGTTGGAATAGAAGCCACAATATCTACTCTAATACACAGCTTTGGATCTGCTCATGTGCGTGTTTTTATTTCCTGCTCTACTTCCACTCAGGAAAAGCTGTTAATTAGCTGATTAGTTGAATCGTGTTGGGAGAAGGGAAAACATTCGAACGTGCTCCTGGAGGGGCTTCTCTACAAACAGGGATGGAACCTGTGAGCTGCTTGCTTTTTAGTGGCCATGATTCTGGAAGTAAATTTCTCAACATTTCCCCTTTTCTTCGTTCCTGTTTTCTCCTCAGTTTGTTCACTTCCTAGTTTCTGGCCACCGGCAAAGCTCTTCCTTATCATTACCATCTGATTCATACATAAGCTCACAGACAGTCTTGAATCTCTGGTGCTGTGGAATGATCCAGTGGATCGATCATAGTTAAATCCACTAAAACAAACCAGCTAGCTAGACGATGGAATTCAAGCTTATAAAAAAAAAAGGAAATAAAATGTAGATAATTAAGATTATGTATTGTTTTTGTGCATTTTTTTGCTGGAAGTGTTTTATATATATTTTGTGTTTTTTTTAGTTACTCAGTATGTATTTCCGTTTGTAATATAGCATTCTAGCTTTGCTATGCTACATTTTCGGTTGCTGCCAAATTCATCCTAGCAGCCTGGCGAACAACATTACCGTGTGAAGTTTCATTACAGGCTTTATCATACCTTTATACCGAGTATCAGAGAGTGTTAGATAGCACCAGCCTGCTGCAACATTAGCTAAGTTCATAAATTAGTTAAGCAGACTCTGCTATGAAGTGATTTCTCCCTGCGTGTCCTCTCCGCAGCCCTAAACCGGCTTGTCATATACGAGAGAAAGAAAGCGAGAGACACCAGTATGTGCTGTGATTACTGTTTCCATGGTTACGGCAGCTGTGTCTCATTGGTGGATCTGGCTTTTAAGGATCGTAGGTGACCACCTTTTTTCATAAATACAAAAAGAACAGATATCGATTTGAAGCAGTGTTTAAGGGTGCATTAGGTAAGATTAGTCCATTTTTTCCCCAAGACAAGCTCTCTAATGGTTAAGATGAATAATTTGAATAAGTTACATTTGAACTCATTGAGCCCACCCTCACATTCCTGGCAATGTTCACAAAAAACGCTGACCCCAGGATCCACTGTGGCCTGTAGAGCAGAGACTCTGTAAAGTGAATAACAAGAGGCCTAACACATGCTAGCGCTTCAGAACGGAAGTCTTACAGGTTTTCTTAGCCAATGAATCCTTTTATCTGGACATTATGACTTAATCCATTATTTTCGAGCATGTTCTAGATCTTGTTTAGACATTTCATACCATTAAAAAAGAACCAAAAATTACACCTTTAACAAACTTCTAGCTGACAATGTGTCAATCATATGAGGTTTGCATGTTAACACTAATAATCATATTTGCAATGACATAAATGCACAGTGTTTTACTCATTAGTTGAACTTACTGGTATTCATTAAAGAGCTGCAAATATCTGTACGTAATTCTGCAAACTATAGGCCAAATCAGATATAGCATCACAGGAAACCAACAGCGTCAATTATTAGTTCCTTTCGTTTATTGAATCAGCCTCAGGCCATGTCGTCCTTCTTGTCTTGGTTGACTCTACATTTGACTGCAACGTTGATGTTCTCATCTGGCAAAGTCACTGTCTCCTGACACATCAAGTCTTTAAATAATTGACATTGTGAATTGCCAGAGCTACAAGGACATTCAGTTTTGTCTGGCGTAGATTATAACAATCTCCATCAATCTCCATGCGCTGTTCCGCTTCTGCACCAGCTGGATCTTGCTATCTCCCTCCTAACTCTGGGATCTAGGACTAGGATGTGTCTTTTTAACTAATAAACCACCCTGACTTTGAGTAAGAAGCATCAATGTAAATAAATTCTTAAAAAGAGTGAAAGACTGTTGACTTCCTCGAGATAATAACACACAAGTCATGGTTTCTGGTTTACAGCCAGAACAAAACACTCTGCTCTTATCAGAAATATTGACTTTGTTGGTTTCTTTGGAACGGCACATTTCTTTATTCAAAACAATCTACGGGATTTGGAGGGAAAAAAAATTAAGCTTTTTGATTACAGCCAGATTCTGCATTTCAGTCATTTTCTACATCGTATCTGCTAAATCACAAAAATGACAATGTGTCCTACATTCAGGTCATTATTTAACTGCAGGAACAGGTTAGTGTACAGATGTTCTCATATCTGTGTGATTTCAACATCAAATTCTTAGTAAAATAAAACCTCACGTTTCACTGTATCGCTGGACTGAAGCTCTATGCTAGGCAACAGTGTGTCTGAAGCTCATTTTGCATCAGCCTGCTTTTTGTGTAGAATTATAGTCCTGATCATTTCCCCACTTCAGTAAAAGAGAGCTGTTCAAGCTGGGTAAATAAGCTGATTGGAGAGAAATGAAGGTCAGACAGGCTACAGGTGACACAATTCAGCTGTTTTGCTCTAGCCATCACTTGATTCCTCCTTTTTTTTTTTTTTTTAGAGGACTACAATCATATTGATCTCTCTGTCTCTCTCTCTCTCTCTCTCTCTCTCTCTCTCTCTCGCTCTCTCTCTCTCGCTCTCTCAAAAGAATCGGTGATGTTAGTTATCTATTAAACTACCTTCACATCACAGCTGTGATTTTAGCTTGAACATGACAACTACGATTTTCTCAGTTCTACGCAATTTAGCGGCAAATCCAATCGATTTGGACCAATCCTGTGACGTGTGTGTGGTGCGATATTTTTTTTAGTTCCCCACTACCATTAGTTCTCACCTGTAGTTGGTTCCCATTTACTGTTTGGTGTAAAAAAATAAATAAATGGTGCACTGTATAGCCATAAAGGTTTCCATTATCTTGTGATATCTTTCATTAAAGCTTAGAAGTGTCATTGGTATCTCTGGTGAGTGTTTTATATATGTACAGTTAGCTTGCTTTGCTAATTTGCCAAGGAAGTTAATACAAATCCTACTACCTAGCATACATTAAACAACCAGTTTTCACATTTCAATAGTTAGCTAAACAAATCTGGCTAAATGTTTTTGGACACCTTTGTCGCTATACTTTTACAAGAGACTATGTGCAGTATCCTTTAAAAGCTCTAAAGTGAAAGGCAGAAAATATTAATCAAGGTTTAAGGTGTTGTGCATTCTGAGATACTTCTCTGCTCACCACGGCTGTACAGAGTGGTTATTAGAGTCACTGTAGCCTTCCTGTCAGCCCTGACCATGCTGACCACTCTCCTTTCACCTCTCTTATCCACAAGCTGTTTCCTCCCAATGATTCATTTCTCACTAGATGCTTTCCACACCATTATGTCTAAACGTTAGGGACCATTGTATTGACATTAGCAATTTCTGAAATATTCAAACCAGACAGTCCATGCCACGGTCACTGAGACCAAAATTTCCCGCTTTCTAGTATAAATGTAGGGTTAAGCCAAATGACCATTTTGTCTCCTATAAAAAGTGCAACACATTTCTAACCTTATTATAACAATGAATTGAAATGTGGAATCTTTTAGTTTAAGCAGTGATCCATTTATGCAAGATCATCTTTGCTTGTAACTGTTCCTAGTAGAGTATATGTGTGTATTTTAGCGCTCATACTATATCTGATGACTCAATGCTCAAGTGGTGCATCTGTACAAGCAGCAGGTGAATCGAGGTCATGAGAACTTCATTCAGTTCTCTAACATCAGAGATATTCTTCTGTATAGCCTACAGCAGAAAGTCAATCTAGAGGCCAACTGAGGCTCGTGCTTCATCAGCGCACACCCACATATGCAGAGAGCTGAGAGATGACACACAGACACACACACATACACACACACACCAAGCATGAATCGTTCACATTTCTCCTCTGGCACTATCAGCAAAACATATGCGTGAGTGTCATTCACCTAATGGGAACTGAAACACAGGCCGGGATTTGACTGCTTGCCGCTGAAAGCAGAGACGGAGCTGCAGATTTGTGCCTCTCAGTGCTGACAGCATGCCGGAGTCACACTATGCAATAACTGAGAGGTGACACACAACCCCAGTAGCTCAGTGCACAGCATGTCCCAGTGCCAGCATTTTGCTGTAGATGGCTTGTCTTTCACTGGAAACTAATGACAATCAGCATTTTTCACTAGAGCATTAAACACTATTTTCTTAGGAACGCCTGTACACTTACTTGTATACCTGCTTATTCATGCAGCCAAATACAAGTCAAACATCAGTTTTTGACAATGGCATGGACGTTGGGTTCAGACAGTTGTCTATAGTGTTAAGACATAATGGTGTGAAAAGCATCCAGTGAGAGATGAATCATTGGGAGGAAACTGATATAGGTGAAAGGAGAATGGCTTTAATAATGACTCTAATAACCACTCTGTACAGCCGTGGTGAGCAGAAAAGCATCTCCGAATGCAGCATTGATTAGTATTTTCACTGCCTTTCACTTCAGAGCTTTCAGAGAAAGGATAGACAAGTGCTAGTGAGATGAAGTTCTTGCCTACATTCTAAGACAAACACAAAGACAGACTCTCATCCACACTCCTCTTTTGACATCTTAGCTTCTTGTGGGCACCAAATGTAAGAGGGATAGGAATATCTGATAGCTTTGACTTTTTTCAAACCAACCTACAGCTCTTATTTTCTTGTTTGCTTTTAATGAAGTTTGTGTGTGAGTGTGTGTGTGTGTGTGGACACGCAGGACAGGTCTCATGACACTCTGTCACTGTGGTGCAGTGAATCTCTCAGTGTGCAGGTTTGATGTGGTGCAGCAGAGTATGCTTAATAATTCATCCTCTTAGCAGAAGTGAACAGGGGAGCCTCTAACCACTGGCCTTTCTTACACACAAACACACACACATACACATACATAAATGTGAATGATGTGCAACTCTTATGTGTCTATACAGCTTTTGATCACTAACTCTGTGTGTGTGTGTTGGCTTTAGTGAAGCTGTGGAACTTCATGAAAGCCAATCATAGCTATAAACCCTTGACTCATATTACACACCTTCAAGGCATATCAAGTAATATTGTCTACTGTGCTGCGAGCAGCAAGAATGAGTCAGTGTGTGACTGCTGCTTGTCACTGCACTCTGACTGATGTGAAGGTAGAGAAGACCTATAGAGGGTTGTGTGTGTGTCAGTGTGTGTGTGTGTGTGTGTTTGTTTCTGTTGTTCCTGTTAATTCTGTATACTCAAATTTATATAATGTTCCATAATGCACTGAGTGAGCAGACTGCTCATGCCTCATAGACAATGGTTCAGCCTGACAACAAGAAATATTTTTATTCCATTGGCTATGGAATAAAAAAATACATATCTTTTGTCCAAAGTTATTCAAGCACATCACATCATTCTCCACTAATGTACTAATGTATTTTCCAACTGCATGGTGTTTATCTGACGCAGCATTGCAGTCGTGGACAGACAGTTTACTGTTACAATTTTACATTCTAATACGAATAACTGATTCATATATAACACACACTTGGTGTGTTATTCCAGCAGATGTAGTAGTTTGCTGATGATGCATGAAGTGAAACTTGTGCGTTTATTACACGTATAAATAAAAAGATGTCATGGCAAACAGAAATCGATCAGAAAACGGAGAAAAGTACCGGAGAAAATGAAGAAATTATAGCTAAGTGAAAGTGTAATTAATCTGCAACCTGTAATTAATGTCATAATCTTTGACATATAATTAATATGTCATAATTTTTGACATGTAATTAATGGGTTATAATCTGACATGTAATTAATAGGTTATAATCTGTGACATGTAATTAATCGGTTATAATCTGTGACATGTAATTAATATATCATAATCTGCAAGTCTGTAACCAAACCATGAACTTCACAAAAGTATAACATTTAATTGACATCAAATTTACTCAAGTAATAAAAAATAAGCAGTACTGAAGAGGATTTTTTTGTTTTAAAGCAACTCCTGCATTTTGCCTGAAAACATCATTCACTCTCTCGCAATGTTGCAGCATTTAGCATTAAGTAGAATGTGACTTATTAATTGTGGAATTCATGCTTGCCTAATCTGGCATTAGCAAACAAAAAACAAAGGCTAACGCAGTCAAAAATAATCAGTCAATTATTGTTGTAAATTAGCTAAACTTACTAGCTACATGCTTTTTAAAATTAGATTAAGTTTGTTCTTTAGGGAGGCAAAAAGGGATTTGAAATGAGTCTTTGGTTACTCCAGCATACTGAAACCTTTTCCTGAGGCAGGGCCTGAAGTGCTAATCCTCAGGTTCAACACTGCAGTCTAGCGGTTTATCCATCTTCAGACAGCTACGAATAGCTGTAGTGCATCATGTAGCATGAGAAGGTCACTGCAGCTGATGAATTGACACTTTACACTGATGAACTTGATTGGATGCTAAACTGAGCCCATTGCACTGATGTATAGCGTATAGCCGTTTGGGGGGGGAGAAGAGATCTTCATGATTTGTAATGAGTAGGTCTAAATAAAAATGTAAGCGGCAAAGTTGTAAAAAGGCGTAAAGTTTTTTTTTGTTTGTTGTCTCTTGGAGATGTTATTCGAATCCAGTAACACTCAAGTAAAGTATAAATACGGCAGAATAATACTTATGTCTAGTAAACAAAGCCACAATAATGTTCTGTGAGATATATTTATTGACATGCTAGCACTAAGATATCAGATGAGATTAGACAAATTATTATTCATTAATCATTATTTCTAAAGCAAAATGACAAGATTTTTATAAGTAGTGATTATTTTTTATAAACTTGTCATTTTTCTTATAATGATATAATAATGATATAATAAATTTTTTTTTGATTTTTGAAAAATTTTTCAAAAAAAAAAATTTTTTTTTGTCTAATCTCACCTGTTTTCTGCATTACTAATGAATTTGTTTAATGTTTGGAATGATGATAATTACTGATCTTGCATCTAATTATACTCAAACATGATAGAGGTAAATGTGAGTGGCATGGTGGTTGTGGGTTCGATTCCTGCCTCTGTCTTGTGTGTGTGTCCTGTGTGTCTTCTCATGCTCCAGGGGTTTCCTCTGGGTGCTCAGTCCAAAGACATGCTTTGAAGACTGATTGACATCTTTAAAATGTGTGTGAATGGGTGCGTGATTGTGCCCTGTGATGAGTTGGTACCCCGTCCACGGTGTTCCCCGTCTCATGCCTTGAGTCTCATGCGATAGGCTCCAGGCTTCCTGTGACTCTGTGGAGGATATGCAGTACAATAAATGTATGCATGGATTCCTGGATTAGGAATGAATTGTGTAACATTCCTGACCATTTACTGATGGCATGTATGCAGCTTTCACTTTGAAAAACGTTTTGTGCTTTTCCTTTAGAAATGAGTAATTGTTAGGGTGTTAGGGTGTAATATACTCCTGGATCAAGTCAAACGATAGAAAGCAATATCATCTTTGAGTTCTGAGCATTATGATGTTCACATTTATATCAAATATTTGGCACCACGACAGTGTAAACATGTGGGCTGTGGTATGTGCTGGCTTAGTGGTTAAGGTGGTGGACAGTTGATTGGATGGTTGTGAGTTTAATCCCAGCTCCACCAAGCTGCCTCTACTGGCTCCTTGAAGATACCCTCAACCCTCAATTACTTAATTGTATAAATGCAATAAAAAATGTAAGTTATTCTGAATAAGGGTGTTTCCCAATTGTAACAAATTTGATTTGCCTCAGTTTAATTCAATTTCGATTCAATTCAGTTTATTAGTATAGCGCCTTTTACAATGGACATTGTCTCAAAGCAGCTTTATAAAAGTAGAGAAACAGAGAAAAGAGAAAAAAATTATTAAATTATTAAACTATATTTTCCCTGTTTTATCCCTAATGAGGAAATCGGTAGTGACAGTGGCAAGGAATAATTCCTTGCTGTCACAAGCTGACAGATGTAATGGCAGATCTGTGACGGTGTGAAAGTCCCCAAATGGAAGTTTACAATAATATATAAAGACCTGAATGTGTTTGTGTATTCGATGCGTGTTATATTAAAACTCACGGTTTATGTTGGTGGATTTGTATACTGTATAAAGAAGCAGTCCAGTGTTCATGATGTTTGTGGCATTAGTTTGAGCATGATTGTCCTCTGGAGAAACCAGTCGATGTTCAGTACAGAGTTGAGACTGGAGTCTGACTGCCAGGCATGCAGGGGTAGATTTATGCTGGCCAAAGGGCAGTGGGCACTGTGACCCCGCTGGAACGAGGTCTGTAACTACAGGTCATATTATTGCAGTAGACATGGAGGGATTTACCTGTAAACGTCCGTCACCCTGCTCCCTGTAGATGACGTCGATAAAAAGCACCATAAATCAACCTGGCCAGTTCTTCCACCTAATCCTGCAGTTAATACAGTGAGCCAATAAAAGCTGCTTCCTGCTCGACCGTTTTTATTAATCCAGCCCTGACAGTATGTACATGTGAGCACTTTTATTCCAGCGTGCTTTACATATTTTCCTGCATATCTTTTGTGCATGAGGATAATGAAAAGCTCAGTCCACAAGAGGGCAAGTCAGAGTTAAAACATCAGCCAGGTTTCCACATTAACCTCGAAAACGTTTTTTGGCAGCAGCTGTTTGGTGCAGATTTGTTGAGCTGCAAGATATTGTTCAAACACACACAAGATCTGGAAGCTTTTCTTTAAAACGACCAAATGTTGTACGCTTTTCTTGACAAGAAAATGAAAAACTTGTGTAAAGGTAATTACCATAGAGGCATCTGATCCTGAAGTTTCTGAAGATTAGTGTGTAGATTGTACTTTCAGGTGGTTTGTTAAGTGAGGAAGTTATGTGATTTTATTTCTCTTCCTTAACTCTTATTTACAGCTGAACTCAAGTTTATAAGTTTTAAAACATAAAGTAAATGACGTTGTTTTAGTCTCGAGTTGAAACAAAGCTTATCTGTAAGTTGAGGTGAACTTTCCTTTCTAAGTTTTATCTTGAAATGTTTTGCAGTGTACACCGTCAGCGCATGTAGCGTTACTATTTCTGCAGATTTTGTTTGTATTTTAACCGCAGCTTGAAGTCATTTTACTCATTTTTGAGTTCTGAGATGGCGTTTCGGCGCTCAGCTGCATAGCTCTCACTGCCTTTTCAGGTGTGCACATGTGAATCTGCTCTGAAAGCTCACCATCGTATCAAATGTCTTCTCCTGAAGGAAGTGTGAGGAAGTGTCTTTTCAAGTTCACACAGTGCTGATTCAGCTCTATTAATTCTTTGATATTTTTTTTTTGTGATAAATTCCCTTGGATCGAATTGTTGATTCTTTTATTTAAGAGGATTAGACGAGTCTTTCCGGGCTTTTAACCGAGTGACGAGCCCGTGTCCTACGCTCTACAGTGAATGCTGTTCGAATGGAATCCATCCAGCACATCTCATTCTCTCTCACTTTTTTATTTTATTCACCTTCTTTATTGGTTCATGCGGCTGTGTGGAGCGGGCCGCTCCGCTCAGAAACACATCCACCCTGCTGAATAACTACCTTCGCTTATTAGTGAGCTACTGTGCAATGGTGTGTGTCTCCTCCACTCAGCACAGAGCGTGTGTTCTGACGTGTGGTGTCGGGCCTCAGACTCGGCTCAGTCCACATTCAGAGGCTGTGAGGTGTACAGGGACAGCGGTGAACAGGTCAGGTCAGAGGAACCGTGTATAAGCGTGCCGAAGCCCTGATTATGGACCTGACACACTTTCAATCACATACCCGATTCCTTGGAAATTGCAGAAAGGCCACCTCCGAGCATTTTATAGAGTACAATGCACCTGGCGCAGATTAGTTACTCAACATGTAGAGGGGAAAAAAGCGTATAGTTTTCAAAGAATGCCTGCAACAGGGGTAATGAAAATGGACCAAATCTCTATTTGCTTCTGCAATATACACAGCCATGGAATGACATTAAAAAAAAAATCCCTGTTGGGATGTAGAGGTTGATGTGTGTGCTTGTGTGTTTGTGTGTTTGCTTTAGCGTGTGTGTGTGTGTGTGTGTGCAGCAGTAGTGGAATGGAGCAGGACATAACTGACACACTTCATACTGAGAAGAAATGTACTATAACAATATATAAACTATAATAATAATAATAATAATAATAATAATTTAATGGTATTACAATAAAAATAGAAAATAATATATTATTAATAATACTACTACTATGTTTACTACTAATAATGAAAACAACAATTATTATTTATTTATTTATTTATTTATTTATTTTGTTGTTGAATAACATTAAGTAATCTACAATCATCAGTTAAATATAAATATAAAATAGGAATGCAAAAAAAAAAAAACGTGTAAAATAAATAGCTTGGGTTATTTCCTTTATGAAATGACTGCAGTTTCAATAAGAGCTTTTGTCCCCCAAGCGTAACAGCAAAAAATAAATTATTACAACTCATGCAAGAGTACAAAAAGGTAATAATCAAATCCAGAGCTTGTGTTTCAGTCCCGTGTCCAGTTACAGTTTCAGTTTCATTAAAGGATTTTTTTTCCTCTATAAATCAATGAAACAGCCTAAAAACGTCAACTACGCTGAAGTAAGATAAAAAGATGATAGAAGCAAACTCGAACGCAGAGTTTAGAGGAAGTAAGACACCAGGAGCAGGCCTGCATGTGCTGAGTGAAGTGCTCAGGATGGGATATACAGCATTAAGAGATCAGCAACATACCGGAACTAAACAATTTAAGGCAGAGGTGTCTAATCTTATCCTGTGGCTGCAGGTTTTCATTCCCACCAATCAGGAACAGCCCATATTTAACACGTTGATCTCAGCCTTCAATCGACTATCAGGTGTGGCTCCTTTGTGGATAAGATAGAAGGCTTTAAATGTGATAAGCTGTACAGGCAGCCAATGTAAATGAAATAAGACCGGGGTAATATGACATTGTGGCACACAGAACTCTGTAATCTCACCGAAAACGAGTAATGAAGCGATCAAGCCGATACGAATCCATCCCCATTACAGATTTCCATCTCAACATATCAGCTTTCCCTTTTTACAGCTTCTGCCATTTCGTAGTGCCCATGAAGGGCCCTTCACCAATGAAAGCTCTTTAGTGTGCGTATGCAGGAGTGTAAAAAAAAAAAAGAAAAACACATGAGAGGGAGTTCAGATTAGAGCCGGCTCAATAATTATAGCTCTGCTATCAGTTCCACAGCAACACAACATAAAAAAAAAAAGAGCCCAGGCTGCTAATCATACGTCTCTAATGGAACATTTGGCAAAAATTGCGGTTAAATCACAGATTTGAAAAATACTCCGCTTTCATTAGCCAATAAAAATTCTAGTGACCAGGGTTGATTCAGTCTGAACACCTCTGATGTGAGCTAATGTGTTATAAAGCTTTGAAGTAGTTTTATGTGACAGCAATTACTTCAAGGGCTTTGGATGTGTGAAAAACAAACATAGCATGTTGTATAAATTTCAGGTTTGCATATTGATTTATTCCTAATAAATTGCGTATTATATTGTGTAAACTTGTATCAGTGACACTTGGTGTGATTTTTTTTTTTTTCTGGTAATAATATTTTGTAATTGAATCAGAGTCACTTATGTACTATACCATTGCACTTCTGTCTCCTCTGTTTCCATCTACTGTAATGTTATATCGCTTGCTCACAATGTCTGCAGACCTTTAAATCTTCACACGTGCCAGTTTATCAACACACCTTCATCCGTTCATCTTCAGTCACCGCTTCTCTCTGTGAAAGCCAATTGCATGATGTAATGAGAATGATTCTAATGTGCTGAGTATGATTATAACGTGCATTCTAAAGGTGTGTAGGGTGTTGTGTTGTGGGGAGGTTGGGAAGGGTCAAGGGTCAGGGGTCAGCTGTTTGTATAGCAGTATAGCGTTTAAGAGCTTTTCCACATTTCTCCACAGCGACCCTTACTGGGAGAGGCCAGCTAATGCCAGCTCGTGTTCAGCCACTAGGCCCAAGACACTTCACCTCGGAGGGCAACAACATACCTCATCACCATGGTAACTCCTCCCCTTCTCCCCTTTCTCAGTCCCGCCCACCGGTTAACCAAAGCCGATAGGATGTACACACACACACACACACACACATATTATAACATATAATAACAAAAGTGATCAAAATAAAAACGTGATTATATCTGTTTCTGTATTCAGTCTAAACATCAAGCTGTTAGAGATAGTATGTAAGGATAATAACACATGATGGAGCTTGCTGTTATACAGAGGTAATGTCTGCCTGGCGTCATGATGTGGCACAAGGCAGAAGCCGGATGCCCCTAGACTCCCTCAGTGCATTATTTTTGCATAACAGCAGTCTGGAGTGTTTTTCTGCTTATACCACAACCATTTGCCAACGTTTAATGAACTAGCCAACAGTCGATTTATTAATGAACGACACGTCACGCATTCGTGTTAGATTTAATGTTGTGGAACGTCCAAGAGACAAGTTAGTTCCTGTTCTCTTCTTTGTGAAAGCTGTGTCATTCTTCACATCTCTCTCTCTCTCTCTCTCTCTCTCTCACACACACACACTTTCTTTCTCTCATTCTCTCTCTTTCAATCTCTCTCTTTCACTCTCCTATACTCTCTCTCTCTTTCACTCTCCTATACTCTCTCTCTTTCTCTTTCACTCTCCTATACTCTCTCTCTTTCTCTTTCACTCTCCTATACTCTCTCTCTCTCTCTCTCTCTTATATTCTCTTTCATTCTTATACTCTCTTTTTCTTTCACTCTATTATACTCTCTCTCTCTCTCTTTCACTCTCTTATACTCTCTCTCTCTTTCTCTTTCACTCTCCTATACTCTCTCTCTCTCTCTCTCTCTCTCTTATATTCTCTTTCACTCTTATACTCTCTTTTTCTTTCACTCTCTTATACTCTCTCTCTCTCTCTTTCACTCTCTTATACTCTCTCTCTCTTTCTCTTTCACTCTCCTATACTCTCTCTCTCTCTCTCTCTCTCTCTCTTATATTCTCTTTCACTCTTATACTCTCTTTTTCTTTCACTCTATTATACTCTCTCTCTCTTTCACTCTTATACTCTCTTTTTCTTTCACTCTATTATACTCTCTCTCTCTTTCACTCTTATACTCTCTCTCTCTTTCACTCTCTTATACTCTCTCTCTTATACTCTCTCTTTCTCTTTCACTCTCTTATACTCTCTCTCTCTTTCACTCTCTTATACTCTCTCTCTCTTTCACTCTCTTATACTCTCTCTCTCTTTCACTCTCCTATACTCTCTCTCTTTCTCTTTCACTCTCCTATACTCTCTCTCTCTCTCTCTCTTATATTCTCTTTCACTCTTATACTCTCTCTCTCTCTTTCACTCTCTTATACTCTCTCTCTCTTTCACTCTTATACTCTCTTTTTCTTTCACTCTATTATACTCTCTCTCTCTTTCACTCTTATACTCTCTTTTTCTTTCACTCTATTTTACTCTCTCTTTCACTCTCTTATACTCTCTCTTATACTCTCTTTCTCTTTCACTCTCTTATACTCTCTCTCTCTTTCACTCTCTTATACTCTCTCTCTCTTATACTCTCTTTCTCTTTCACTCTCTTATACTCTCTCTTTCACTCTCTTATACTCTCTCTCTCTTTCACTCTCTTATACTCTCTCTCTCTTTCACTCTCTTATACTCTCTCTCTCTTATACTCTCTTTCTCTTTCACTCTCTTATACTCTCTCTTTCACTCTCTTATACTCTCTCTCTGTCTCTTTCACTCTTATACTCTTTCTCTTCTCTTTCACTCTCTTATACTCTCTCTCTTTTTTCACTCTCCTATATTCTCTGTCTTTTATTCTCTCTTTCACTCTCTTATACTCTCTCTCTCTCTCTCTTATACTCTCTCTCTCTCTCTTTCACTCTCTCTCTCTCTCTTTCACTCTCTTATACTCTCTCTCTTCTCTTTCACTCTTATACTCTCTTTTTCACTCTCTATATTCTCTGTCTTTTATTCTCTTTCACTCTCTTATACTCTCTCTCTCTCTCTCTCTCTCTCTCTCTCTCTCTCTCTCTCTTTCACTCTCTCTTATACTCTCTCTCTTTCACTCTCTTATACTCTCTCTCTCTTTCACTCTCTTATACTCTCTCTCTTTCACTCTCTTATACTCTCTCTCTCTCTCTTATACTCTCTCTCTTATACTCTCTCTTTCTCTTCACTCTCTTATACTCTCTTTCACTCTCTTATACTCTCTCTCTGTCTCTTTCACTCTTATACTCTTTCCCTTCTCTTTCACTCTCTTATACTCTCTCTCTTTTTTCACTCTCCTATATTCTCTGTCTTTTATTCTCTCTTTCACTCTCTTATACTCTCTCTCTCTCTCTTTCACTCTCCTATACTCTCTCTCTTTCTCTTTCACTCTCCTATACTCTCTCTCTCTCTCTCTCTCTTATATTCTCTTTCACTCTTATACTCTCTTTTTCTTTCACTCTATTATACTCTCTCTCTCTCTTTCACTCTCTTATACTCTCTCTCTCTTTCACTCTTATACTCTCTTTTTCTTTCACTCTATTATACTCTCTCTCTCTTTCACTCTTATACTCTCTCTCTCTTTCACTCTCTTATACTCTCTCTCTCTTTCACTCTCTTATACTCTCTCTCTCTTATACTCTCTCTTTCTCTTTCACTCTCTTATACTCTCTCTCTCTTTCACTCTCTTATACTCTCTCTCTCTTATACTCTCTCTTTCTCTTTCACTCTCTTATACTCTCTCTCTCTTTCACTCTCTTATACTCTCTCTCTCTTTCACTCTCTTATACTCTCTCTCTCTTTCACTCTCTTATACTCTCTCTCTCTTATACTCTCTTTCTCTTTCACTCTCTTATACTCTCTCTTTCACTCTCTTATACTCTCTCTCTGTCTCTTTCACTCTTATACTCTTTCTCTCTTTCACTCTCTTATACTCTCTCTCTTTTTTCACTCTCCTATATTCTCTGTCTTTTATTCTCTCTTTCACTCTCTTATACTCTCTCTCTCTCTCACTCTCTTATACTCTCTCTCTCTCTCTCTTTCACTCTCTTATACTCTCTCTCTCTTTCACTCTCTTATACTCTCTCTCTCTTTCACTCTCTTATACTCTCTCTCTCTTATACTCTCTTTCTCTTTCACTCTCTTATACTCTCTCTTTCACTCTCTTATACTCTCTCTCTGTCTCTTTCACTCTTATACTCTTTCTCTTCTCTTTCACTCTCTTATACTCTCTCTCTTTTTTCACTCTCCTATATTCTCTGTCTTTTATTCTCTCTTTCACTCTCTTATACTCTCTCTCTCTCTCTCTCTCTCTCTCTTTCACTCTCTTATACTCTCTCTCTCTCTCTTTCACTCTCTTATACTCTCTCTTTCACTCTCTTATACTCTCTCTCTCTTATACTCTCTCTTTCTCTTTCACTCTCTTATACTCTCTCTCTCTTTCACTCTCTTATACTCTCTCTCTCTTATACTCTCTCTTTCTCTTTCACTCTCTTATACTCTCTCTCTCTTTCACTCTCTTATACTCTCTCTCTCTTATACTCTCTCTTTCTCTTTCACTCTCTTATACTCTCTCTCTCTTTCACTCTCTTATACTCTCTCTCTCTTTCACTCTCTTATACTCTCTCTCTCTTTCACTCTCTTATACTCTCTCTCTCTTATACTCTCTTTCTCTTTCACTCTCTTATACTCTCTCTTTCACTCTCTTATACTCTCTCTCTGTCTCTTTCACTCTTATACTCTTTCTCTTCTCTTTCACTCTCTTATACTCTCTCTCTTTTTTCACTCTCCTATATTCTCTGTCTTTTATTCTCTCTTTCACTCTCTTATACTCTCTCTCTCTCTCTCTCTCTCTCTCTCTCTCTCTCTCTCTCTTTCACTCTCTTATACTCTCTCTCTCTCTTTCACTCTCTTATACTCTCTCTCTCTGTCTCTTTCACTCTCTTATACTCTCTCTCTCTCTCTTTCACTCTCTTATACTCTCTCTCTCTCTTTCACTCTCTTATACTCTCTCTCTGTCTCTTTCACTCTTATACGCTTTCTCTTTCTCTTTCACTCTCTTATACTCTCTCTCTTTTTTTCACTCTCCTATATTCTCTGTCTTTTATTCTCTCTTTCACTCTCTTATACTCTCTCTCTCTCTCTCTCTCTCTCTCTCTCTCTCTCTCTCTCTCTCTTTCACTCTCTTATACTCTCTCTCTCTCTCTTTCACTCTCTTATACTCTCTCTCTCTTTCACTCTCTTATACTCTCTCTCTCTTTCACTCTCTTATACTCTCTCTCTCTTATACTCTCTCTCTCTTATACTCTCTTTCTCTTTCACTCTCTTATACTCTCTCTTTCACTCTCTTATACTCTCTCTCTGTCTCTTTCACTCTTATACTCTTTCTCTTCTCTTTCACTCTCTTATACTCTCTCTCTTTTTTCACTCTCCTATATTCTCTGTCTTTTATTCTCTCTTTCACTCTCTTATACTCTCTCTCTCTCTCTCTCTTTCACTCTCTTATACTCTCTCTCTCTCTCTCTCTTTCACTCTCTTATACTCTCTCTTTCACTCTCTTATACTCTCTCTCTTCTCTTTCACTCTTATACTCTCTCTCTTTTTTCACTCTCCTATATTCTCTGTCTTTTTTCACTCTCCTATATTCCTCTGTCTTTTATTCTCTCTTTCACTCTCTTATACTCTCTCTCTCTCTCTCTCTCTCTCTCTCTCTCTCTCTCTCTTTCACTCTCTTATACTCTCTCTCTCTCTCTTTCACTCTCTTATACTCTCTCTCTCTCTCTCTCTCTCTCTCTTTCACTCTCTTATACTCTCTCTCTCTCTCTTTCACTCTCTTATACTCTCTCTCTCTCTCTCTCTCTCTTTCTCTTTCACTCTCTTATACTCTCTCTCTTTTTTTCACTCTCCTATATTCTCTGTCTTTTATTCTCTCTTTCACTCTCTTATACTCTCTCTCTGTCTCTTTCACTCTCTTATACTCTCTCTCTGTCTCTTTCACTCTCTTATACTCTCTCTCTCTTTCACTCTCTTATACTCTCTCTCTCTTTCACTCTCTTATACTCTCTCTCTCTTTCACTCTCTTATACTCTCTCTCTCTTATACTCTCTCTCTCTTTCACTCTCTTATACTCTCTCTCTTTTTTTCACTCTCCTATACTCTCTCTGTCTTTTATTCTCTCTTTCACTCTCATACTCTTTCTCTTTTTTTCACTCTCCTATACTCTCTCTGTCTTTTATTCTCTCTTTCACTCTCTTATACTCTCTCTCTCTCTCTTTCACTCTCTTATACTCTCTCTCTGTCTCTTTCACTCTTATACGCTTTCTCTTTCTCTTTCACTCTCTTATACTCTCTCTCTTTTTTTCACTCTCCTATACTCTCTCTGTCTTTTATTCTCTCTTTCACTCTCTTATACTCTCTCTCTCTCTTTCACTCTCTTATACTCTCTCTCTTTTTTTCACTCTCCTATACTCTCTGTCTTTTATTCTCTCTTTCACTCTCTTATACTCTCTCTCTCTCTCTTTCACTCTCTTATACTCTCTCTCTCTCTCTTTCACTCTCTTATACTCTCTCTCTGTCTCTTTCACTCTTATACTCTTTCTCTTTCACTCTCTTATACTCTCTCTCTTTTTTTCACTCTTATACTCTCTCTCTCTTTCACTCTCTTATACTCTCTCTCTGTCTCTTTCACTCTTATACTCTTTCTCTTTCTCTTTCACTCTCTTATACTCTCTCTTTTTTCACTCTCTTATACTCTCTCTCTCTTTCACTCTCTTATACTCTTTCTCTTTCTCTTTCACTCTCTTATACTCTCTCTCTCTCTTTCACTCTCTTATACTCTTTCTCTTTCACTCTCATACTCTCTCTCTTTTTTTCACTCTCCTATACTCTCTGTCTTTTATTCTCTCTTTCACTCTCTTATACTCTCTCTCTCTCTTTCACTCTCTTATACTCTCTCTCTCTCTTTCACTCTCTTATACTCTCTCTCTCTCTTTCACTCTCTTATACTCTCTCTCTTTTTTTCACTCTCTTATACTCTCTCTCTCTTTCACTCTCTTATACTCTCTCTCTCTCTTTCACTCTCTTATACTCTTTCTCTTTCTCTTTCACTCTCTTATACTCTCTCTCTTTTTTTCACTCTCCTATACTCTCTGTCTTTTATTCTCTCTTTCACTCTCTTATACTCTCTCTCTCTTTCTCTTTCACTCTCTTATACTCTCTCTCTCTCTTTCACTCTCTTATACTCTCTCTCTCTCTTTCACTCTCTTATACTCTCTCTCTGTCTCTTTCACTCTCTTATACTCTCTCTCTCTCTTTCACTCTCGTATACTCTCTCTCTCTCTTTCATTCTCTTATACTCTCTCTCTCTTTTTCACTCTCCTATACTCTCTCTGTCTCTTTTATTCTATCTTTCACTCTCTTATACTCTCTCTCTCTGTTTCACTCTTTATGCACACTCTCTCTCTTTTTTTCACTCTCCTATACTCTCTCTGTCTCTTTTATTCTCTCTTTCACTCTTATACTCTCTCTCTTTCATTCTCTTATACTCTCTCTCTCTTTCTCTTTCACTCTTATACTCTCTCTCTTTTTTTCACTCTCCTATACTCTCTCTGTCTCTTTTATTCTCTCTTTCACTCTCTTATACTCTCTCTCTCTCTTTCATTCTCTTATACTCTCTCTCTCTTTCTCTTTCACTCTCTTATACTCTCTCTCTCTTTCACTCTCTTATACTCTCTCTCTCTTTCATTCTCTTATACTCTCTCTCTCTTTCATTCTCTTATACTCTCTCTCTCTCTTTCACTCTCTTATACTCTCTCTCTCTCTTTCATTCTCTTATACT
The DNA here is from genome assembly GCF_019097595.1 of Hemibagrus wyckioides. Lineage (NCBI taxonomy): Eukaryota > Metazoa > Chordata > Actinopteri > Siluriformes > Bagridae > Hemibagrus > Hemibagrus wyckioides. The sequence goes on from NC_080718.1 coordinate 16,907,853, forward strand.
CTCTCTCTCTTTCTCTTTCACTCTTTTATACTCTCTCTCTCTTTCACTCTCTTATACTCTCTCTCTCTTTCACTCTCTTATACTCTCTCTCTCTCTCTCTCTCTCTTATACTCTCTCTCTTTCTCTTTCACTCTCTTATACTCTCTCTCTCTTTCACTCTTTTATACTCTCTCTCTCTTTCCCTCTCTTATACTCTCTCTTTCTCTTTCACTCTCCTATACTCTCTCTCTCCCTTTTATTCTCTCTTTCACTCTCTTATACTCTCTCTCTCTCTTTCACTCTCCTATACTCTCTCTGTCCCTTTTATTCTCTCTTTCACTCTCTTATACTCGCTCTCTTTGTTTCACTCACTTATACTCTCTCTCTTTTTTTCACTCTCCTATACTCTCTCTGTCCCTTTTATTCTCTCTTTCACTCTCTTATACTCCCTCTCTCTTTCACTCTCTTATACTCCCTCTTTCTCTTTCACTCTCCTATACTCTCTCTGTCCCTTTTATTCTCTCTTTCACTCTCTTATACTCTCTCTCTCTCTTTCATTCTCTTATACTCTCTCTCTCTTTCTCTTTCACTCTCTTATACTCTCTCTCTCTCTTTCATTCTCTTATACTCTCTCTCTCTTTCATTCTCTTATACTCTCTCTCTCTTTCTCTTTCACTCTCTTATACTCTCTCTCTCTTTCATTCTCTTATACTCTCTCTCTCTTTCATTCTCTTATACTCTCTCTCTCTCTTTCACTCTCTTATACTCTCTCTCTTTCATTCTCTTATACTCTCTTTCTCTTTCACTCTTTTATACTCTCTCTCTCTTTCACTCTCTTATACTCTCTCTCTCTTTCACTCTCTTATACTCTCTCTCTCTCTCTCTCTTATACTCTCTCTCTTTCTCTTTCACTCTCTTATACTCTCTCTCTCTTTCACTCTCTTATACTCTCTCTCTCTTTCACTCTCTTATACTCTCTCTGTCCCTTTTATTCTCTCTTTCACTCTCTTATACTCTCTCTCTCTTTCACTCTCCTATACTCTCTCTGTCCCTTTTATTCTCTCTTTCACTCTCTTATACTCTCTCTCTCTTTCACTCTCTTATACTCGCTCTCTTTGTTTCACTCTCTTATACTCTCTCTCTCTTTCACTCTCTTATACTCTCTTTCTCTTTCACTCTCTTATACTCGCTCTCTTTGTTTCACTCTCTTATACTCTCTCTCTCTTTCACTCTCTTATACTCTCTCTTTCTCTTTCACTCTCCTATACTCTCTCTGTCCCTTTTATTCTCTCTTTCACTCTCTTATACTCTCTCTTTCTCTTTCACTCTCCTATACTCTCTCTGTCCCTTTTATTCTCTCTTTCACTCTCTTGTACTCTCTCTCTCTTTCACTCTCCTATACTCTCTCTGTCTCTTTTATTCTCTCTTTCACTCTCTTATACTCTCTCTCTCTCTTTCATTCTCTTATACTCTCTCTCTCTCTCACTCTCTTATACTCTTTCTCTCTGTCTCTTTCACTCTCTTATACTCTCTCTTTCTCTTTCACTCTTTTATACTCTCTCTCTCTGTCTCTTTCACTCTCTTATACTCTCTCTCTCTCTTTCACTCTCTTATACTCTTTCTCTCTGTCTCTTTCACTCTCTTATACTCTCTCTTTCTCTTTCACTCTTTTATACTCTCTCTCTCTGTCTCTTTCACTCTCTTATACTCTCTCTCTCTCTTTCACTCTCTTATACTCTTTCTCTCTGTCTCTTTCACTCTCTTATACTCTCTCTTTCTCTTTCACTCTCTTATACTCTCTCTCTCTCTCTCTCTCTTATACTCTCTCTCTTTCTTTCACTCTCGTATACTTTCTCTCTCTCTCTTATATTCTCTCTTTCGTTCTCTTATACTCTTTCTCTCTTTCTTTTTCACTTTTCACACACACACACACACACACACGCACACACACACACACAAAGCGCAGTATGTCAATTCCGTGAGAAAACAGAGGAAACTAAAGTGGTATTGTGATTTAGAGTGCTCAAAACCAAGATTTCATTCATAAATGTTAAATAAATGTTTTTTTAGTCTTGCATTATGTAGCACATCTGCCAGACTCGTCCATGCGTATAAGCAGTTACTATAGAAACAATAACAGGTTAGAATGAGCATATTAATATTAACGTTCACGCTACAGTCTGAACTACCTGTACTGTTATATGAAGATAATTACACACCTTCTGACCAATCAGATGAAAGCATTCAGCTGCACTGTGGTGTAAGTGGAATAACACGACAGGTCGTGATGATATATGAAAATAACTCATTAATATTATCCTGTTGTTCATGTTGCAGCCGGAACTACATGCGCTGTTGTACAAAAATAATTCGCACCTTCTGACCAATCAGATTCGAGATATTGCTGAACATACCGTATATGACTGAGATCTTTATCCTACTTTCTTCTACAGACTGATGCTTGGCAGAAATCTATTCACTATGCAAGGGTTGATTTTTTTGTCACTTTCTCTCACACTAGACCACATTTACAGCATTCAGCATTTTCCTGTTTCTAATGCACTAAGAAGAGAGTAATTTATTTATTTTTTTATTAGAATGATTTGACATAAATCTAAAAACCCGACCCTGAGTCAGTGGCATTTTTAAAAGCAGAGTGAATAATTCTCCTCACATTTCACAAGGACACAGTTAATTGATCAAAAACAAGTATTATTGCTTCTGAGCAACAGCCGTTCAAGTGACTTATTCCACACCGAGGGAAATCCAATATGTAATAGGCTTATTAAGGCTAGTCTTATTGCTCAGAGAGCTGATAAACGATGGCCTTCTGCATAAAGACGTGGCACTTTACGCTCACTGATCTCTAACTCATAAAGATTACAGCAGAGCTTTGTGAGAAGTGACGTCGTTTCATATTCTCCAAGGAAATGCTATGTTTTATTTACGGCGTGTTTTATGTTTACGGAGCCTCAGCAGTACAGTAGAATCACACAGATTTGGGAATATTCAGTGCTGCTAAAACCCAGCACCGTTTGATGGATTGGTGAGGAATGAAAGCACAGGGGCATTGGGATTACTGTCACACTGACTAAAGAGGATTTATTTATCACTTTCACAAAAAGCCTCCTCTAATAGCTCATCATGGCGTGTATTTAGTATTATTAGTACTACCACCCTGTGCTCCTGATACACTAACTGCCACAGTGCATAACAGAGGATCTGCCTGTACTGTCATCAGTGCCTATCCCACTCTCTCATCATCTCTCTCTCTCTCTCTCTGTGTGTCTCTATCTATCACACAAAACACACACACACACTCAGCCAATCCACGCTTTAATGCTTTACATGTGGCATAATGCCACTAAACAGATTTTCACCTTTTATCCCTCTCTGAAAGCGTTCCAGTTAGCAAAAGCACAAGGCCAACACCGTCGCCAAGCTGCTAAACACCACATAAGCAGTGTGATATCCCTGGGTCAGAGATGAAACATCCTGTTTTTTTTTTTTGTTTTTTTTTTAAAGAAATCTGTATTTTATAGTAAATTTGTAATACGTGTATGACTATTACATCATTTAATCCTGCTCTCTTCATTTCTCTGTTCTCTTACAAAGGTGTTTAATTTAGGAATAAAAAGCCTTCATTTGTCACATGACCAGTACAGCAAGTTTTCTTTTTTTTCAGCTTGTTAGAAAGCGTTCCTGGAGCAGAGATGGTTTCAGAACCTAATACAGGCAGCTGGATGATGCTGGGGTTTGAACCCCTAACCTTCTGAGCAGTAACCCAGAGGTTTAGACCACTGAGCCACTACTATATAGTACTATTATAGGAAAGGAGTCAACACCGGAGTGGTGTAATGTATGCTTTAACACAAAGCAGAGGGCCAGAGTCACCCTAAAATCTTTGTTCTCCAATAACATCATGTCCTTTTTAAGTATTTTATTAACTCTTACACCCCAGTGCGAATAAATAATACGAAAGTATACAGTTGTTCAGTGATAGTTACATTTAATTGAGGGTTGTTTCAGGAACAGCATCCGACGTAAATCCTGTGCCAAATCAAAACATGCACATCGGATGATCCGCTGTGTGGAACCCGAACAGGGAGCAGCAGAAAGACAACAACAACAATATAAAGCTGTCATTTTGTATTTAACTTAATTACAGCGTCATTGTTAGAGCTGCTTTTAGAAACCGAATCAATTCCTTTTGACCAGTCAGAACTGAGATTGCAGCAGTGAGCGCTGTGGTGTAAAGAAAATTTAAATTTTAAAATACATTGTTATTCAGAATCAGCCCAGATTTGACTGTTTAAGAAAAAACATTTGCATTCAGTTTTGTATACTTTATACATCCTGTCCTTTCTAAACCAAGTACATCTCTATGTTCATTTTTCATTGTTCAAGGTTTGCTCTTTCAAGAAACACTTCACTGTATTCTAGAATGTTCTGTTTAACGTATCGATGGCTTTAGCAGATTGTCTGCACAATAGATTTACATCTTCAGGTATTGTACATGAATACAGTCAATTTAGTTGTATTTTTATTGGCCAGGCTTTACACAGGATGGGATGGCACTGTATCAGACGCTGCTATCCTGCTCCCTTGAAGTGCTTTACACACACACACAGAGAGTGGTGATGCTGGTGAGGGCTGGCCTGTGTGCTGCGGTGTCCCGTTTTTGAAGAGACAGAGGCAGAAATCCAGCAGGGTTATTTAGTTTAAGTGCTGGTTGAGCAGGCTGTATGGGCCAGGCTAAAATGGAGATAAATGGCCATGTGGAGGGATGGCCATCTCTCCCGCAGCAAGGGGCCAGCGAGGGGACGAGGGGCTGCCGCACACCTGTCTCTCCTCGTTACTCACACACAAACACACACACAGACACACACACTCCACCTTTCTCAGGTCTGACGAGACCTCTGTCCCAATACACAGCTAAACACGCACTAGGATTAAGCTGTCTGCTCTCATCACACACACACACACACACACACATACACACACAGCTTGTAACCTCTCTTTCTTCTTCCTCTCTTCCTCCTTCTATCTACTCAAACATATGGTGATGGGTTTTATTTTAATGTCAGAACTTTTTCCTGCAAAATGCTTGTTTGGATAGAGAACAACGGCGTGAGGACACATGCAGAGGAATCTTTGTCCATTCTTCCAGAAAAAAACCCCAAAACAAAACATTTTAATCTGCTTTATGAAGACCACCTGCTATAAACCATCAACGATCTGCCAACACCATAGGGTCTATTATTTTTAGCAAAAGGTTTAATTTTCCCTAAATGGTGATTGGAAACATTTTTCATTTTGAACTTATCTGGTCACAAAATCCAATTCCAGCTGTAGTTCCAATGACATCAGGTCATTTAGTTCAGCTTACTTATTCTAGCTTGAGTGCATCTTCTCTTTTATGTTAAAAAAGCTCTTGTGGGTGGTTTGGGGTTCGGGATGTTACATGCGTGAAGCATCAAATTTATACCCAAGTCAAAGAAACGTATTCATAGGCAACAAATGTTTTGACCCCCAACACCGAGCTCGTTTGCACTTAGATTCTGTGGGGGTGCAATTAATTTTGCCACATATGGTTTGACAGAAAATTCTAGAAGTTCTTAAGATTACGATTGCTTCTTAGAGGAAAGATAAGACATTTTCCTAATTATTTGAGTATTAAATATTAATAAATATGCCGATGTTTCAGTTTATTTCTGAATTGAAATGTATTTTTAATAAGTATTAGCTTTTACTTAAATCTTAAAACTGTTTATGCATACAAGTGGTTTTTATGTAGAATTTTAGAAGTGAAAAACCTCTTGAGTGAACCTCCACATGAAGCTGAATGCAATTTTTTGGTCACTTCATTATTCTATTAGTTCATAATCATAATGACTTTATTTTCATTACTTTTATGAAATAGTAAAAAATGAAAAACATGACCAAAATCCATCTATAAGCAGGTATTATACTTTAACTAACTAACAATTTAAAAAAATCGTAATGCTGCCAGATTCTGAGGTGTTTAGTAACATTTTATCTGTGTAGTTTGACCCTAGCCTGCATTCCATCACCTCAGCTTTGCCTTGTTTTTTGGTATCTGTCTATTATAGCCAGGGTCAAGCTTTGAATAACGGAACCTCTTTTCAGCTGTTTATTAAAGCATGTCTCTATCTTAGACCAACAGCAGTCTACTTGTGTTCTGGAGGAAAAAGCAGCCTATTAGAGAGAGACAGAGAGTGAGAGAGAGACAGAGAGTGAGAGAGAGACAGAGAGAAAGGGAGAGATAGACAGACAGAGAGAGAGAAACAGACAGACAGACAGACAGACAGACAGAGAGAGACAGACAGACAGACAGACAGACAGAAAGAGAGATACAGAGAGACAGGAAGAGATAGACAGAGGCCTGAAGACTTTGGTTTAATATAGTGGGTGGCAGGTGGCCTGCTTTGCCTGAGGAGGCTCTTTAGGGCATGACAGCTCCGAAAAATGCATAAATCCTCCCGCTCTCTCTTATCTCCATCCGTATTTAGTTGCCATGGGGATTTTATTTATGCGGCTCCAAACTTCCATACTTCAGGTTCGACGCAGACATTTCAGCCGTTGCTTGCTGTCGCTCAGGAGGGCAGGAACTCAGGCTCAGCGAGAAGAGCGTGTTTCATCCTTCTTTCCACAAACACGATACACACACACTTACCACCTCACACACATACACAGTTATTTGCATACTCTGAGAGAGAGAGAGAGAGAGAGAGAGATTTATAGAATGGGAGAGAAACTAATCAACAGCAGCACAGCTTCTTAACACCAGTGTAACACCATACCAGTGTTTTGTCTCTACCAGGATTGTACTGTTGTCTGTTCTATAGTTAAAATTGAGACATCTGTGAAATTTGCAGTGCGTGCTTTTCATGTTCTGGTTTGTGCATTTCCTAATATTTGACTTATTTTCATATTCGCAAACAATACACAACCAATTTCAGGGTACAGTACAAACCCACTCTGCCATTATCCAATGAAGCACTTACAGAGAAAGTTGTATTGAGTGGAGCATGAATATGTATTTGTCTTTAATTCACTCTGTCCTTTTCCTCCCTCCCTCCCTCCCTCTCTCTCTCTCTCTCTCTCTCTCTCTCTCTCTCTCTCTCTGTGTAAAACCTTTGACAGCAGCCCTCTTGTATTAGCTCAGTGGAAAGGAGTGCAAGTTGGACTTTATTTTAGTGCTGGAGTACGGGGTGCGAGAGGGTTTACACTGTGCTTTATATCCCTCACCGTTGTGTGCTGAACTCAATGCACTTAACCTCATCCAGAGTAGCAGGCTTATTTTAACCAAATGAGCAGGGCACAATGCGACGGCGCCACTAACGCGCTCCTGCACCCAGTGAACGTGCTAATGGCTCAAATATGGAGCACATTAGCATGAAATGTCAGCGACTATGAGGCTGGTTGTTAAGCGCTTTTGTATTGATTTGTGATGACTGTATTACGATGGCTGTTCGTGTTCCCTTTCACTTCACTTTCTGGAGAGTTTGTGAGCTTGAGAGCAGGTCTGTCTATCTGTCTCTGATTAGATCTATTTCCTTCGTTCTTTTTGCCGTGGCAAGGTGTGCAGAGTGTTATGTTTTGAACCTTGTATAAGCTTTAAATATATATATATATATATATATATATATATATATATATATATATATATATATATATATATATATAGATATATATATATGTGTGTGTGTGTGTGTGTGTGTGTGTGTGTGCATTTTGCAGGTTTCTCTCTTTGATGAATTCTCCTTTCCTGACCTACTTTCTCTCCCTGAAAGACGAACTATATGAATTTCTGTTCTGTTTTTCTATATTCTTTTAGTAAAGGTACCTACGTTCAATTATTTAACCACTTTTTCATTTTCTTCCCGTTTCTTTGTCTCAGCTCGTGTAAATTATGGATGGTATAGATTTCCTGGAGAAAAGAGAACGGGTGGAGGTAGGGTAGGTGGTGGAGGAGTCTGGCTGTGTTCTCTTGGGTGTGCTTGAACAGCGGGGGGTTTAGCTGGCGTACGCTGACCCCGTCTGCTCCCTGTCTACAGGACGGTGACTCTCTGTGCCATGTACGCGCTCCGTTCCTGCCCGCTTCGTGACGCCATGACAGCTTTTGAAATGCAGGACGCTTGTTGATGCGAGAGTCGAGCAGGTGCTGGTTGGAGAGAGGTTTGATGCCACCCTTGCCCTCCCTTCATGTCAGTCTCGGTATCATGGCCCAGTGACACCGATAACAGACATCAGAGCTCTGGCGTTCTCTCAATCACCAAACTCTTGACTCACAGGCTCAGCCACTGCCTTTATCCTACTGTCTTCATGGCTGGATTAGACTCACTTAAAGCTTCTTCATAAGCAATCTTACAGCGCATGTGTCAGAAATAAAACACAATGAGTATGCTGTTAAAGGAAAATATTCAACAACAAGGTGATTACAAGCCTAAATTTAATAATATTCCTATAACAACATGTTCAAAGTGCTTTATTACTTTTATGCCACAGCAGTTGTTTTTTTTTTTATAATTAATGCTTTGTAGTTGTTTACTGAAACATATTTAAAGTGTTGGAATGTCCATAAACCATATTAGTTCGTGTTATCACTTGCACTATAACAGCTATAATCATATTTTACTCTGCATTTCTCTCTCTTGTGAAAACAATAAGACAAAAATAACACAGATCATCATGTTGCACAGAAAAACATAAAGTTCACAGACTGTTGAATGCAAACTTACAAAAGCAGATTTTTTTTTTTATTCTGTTCATGAGTAGTGATCATGGTGCAGGTCACTTTGTAAATTTCTCAGATGTGAGAACATGTTAACTTAAACCTTGTACAGAACTACAGTGTTGCACTTTTACAGAAAATTCATCAATCAGTCAGTTTTATTCTTGGCCAAAGCCCACCCACCAGCCAGATCTGGCTTATCATATGGGGATTATATACCAAATGACGAATGTGAAGGCTAATGCAGGCTTCCTCAAAACACATGACGCTTCCCAAATGCTGCATCATGCTGCGTCACAGGTGGAGTTACACACTCAGAGGAAAGCGCTGTCCCGCCCATTCCTCATGCAGGAGCTCACAGATGCCCATGACTGGCTAGTGTTGCTGTGATAGACAGGAGAGAGGGAGAGAGAGAGAGAGAGCATGTCATCTCTCCCACCCAGACAGCACAGCCAGTTTTGTTCTCTTGTGCTCCCGTCCATTCAGGAGCAACTTCTGACCAATCAAAATCAAGCATGTGCTTGATTATTTAATTTTCCTCATAGTTTCTTTTTTTTCCATAAACTTGCTCAGACTTATACTTTTATTGTATAAATGCACAAGTGCTTTAGATGTACAGAGAGAGAAGGAGAGACGATATATAGAGAGGGGAAGAGAGAGAGAGAGAGAGAGCGCAGTTATCACCATAAGTCCAGTCTCCTGTACTGCTACAGTATACACACTGCCACCTCGCAGTCCAATCCATGCAGAAATACCCCCCAAACTTTCAGCCGAAACGCTTCAGCGACCTTCATAATAATAGGATTTGTTTGTTTCTCAACTCCACATGTGCGGTTATCCAGTGACAGCACTACTAATGCAACCCGAGACCGCAGACTGTTCTGTAGCAAATGCTTAAATTAGCATGTACATTCTTTAATAGCATATTTAATCTAAGTCAGTTCTACAGCACAGAAAACATCTTCCCTGAAAAAAAAAAATCAATTAACGGTAGCCAAACTATTTGTCCTTGCATGCTCCAGATGCAAATGAGTGTATATTATTAATTTCTCGCTGTCCAGCACGACGAAGCCTGAGCAAACTTTTGCATTTCTCTTCTTTTCTTTTCTTTTTTTCTTTTTTTTTTAAATTAAGATCAAAGTCATATTAAGTTCATCCAGGTCTGTGTAATCTGTAATTCAGAAGCCTGGAGCAACAACATTCTTTGAGTGCGGCATTGCTGCTGTCTTTAGATGTGGACGGCAGTAATTACCCAGCTGTTGCTGAGGCGTGATTGACATGTGTATTTGGCACAGTCCATGTGCACAATTCATGAGCTGCATACCAGCCATAATTAATTGATTCATATGCCTGTAAGCATTTTCTAAAATATTAACAAGATAAGATTAAAAAGGCAGTCAGAGCCGCCCGGGCTGGAGCGCGCTTTCGGCTGTGAGCCGCCGCAGCCCTGAATCGCTTATTGGTTACAGAGGCTTTTTTATTTACAGGAGGTGATGCTTGTCTTTGTACAGCTCGGTATCAGTATTTACTGTCCATTTGCACTGACAAAGGTGGATTTTTTTTTTTCCCCCTGCCTATTTGGTTAGGCATATTTTTTTTCTGCACCAGCCCTGTTTTTGACACCTGAGCACAGATACACACTCATTCAACATTCTCTTTTCAGTCCCAGTCTGCGTGTGAGTGAGCCCGAGTTTACATATTACATCCTGCTCTCCATAATGTCTGTGAATTAGCCCCAGATCTCTCCTCTTCCCCTTCCTTCACTTTCTCACACTCATACAAACACACACTATAGCAGTCAGCTTCTCTTCTCTATCAGATGGAATCATGGAGAGAGCGTCGGACGAGGCTGCCAGCTCCTGACAGCTAGTCACCTTGCAGGTCTCGCCGCTTGTGTCATGAATAAACATGGCTACCAGCGGTGCTGTGCTGGAAAAGCACGCTGGCGCAGGTAATGGCCTTTTCGAGCCGTGAGAGCACCCTTCTCCTCCCCGGCTTAGCAACATCCACAGTGAGCCGTGCTTATTAAAGCCAGAGAATATCACAGCTGCCGTGACTTACAGTGTGGAGAATCTGCTCTCCGGCTCCCGCTTTGCTGCTTGACTTTATCACGGCAGCAGAAGTGCTGATGTTATTGTGCACTCACTCAATCTGAACAGTATGTGAGCACTTATTTAACCCTCATGTTCTGTTTGCTGCTTAGCAGGGTTGACCCGGCGCAGCTCTTTTGGATTTATCGGATTTATCACCATACAGCTGATTCGCAGAAGATTTGGTCCTGATGTGCGTTGTTAGGAATAAAACACATTCAGGGAAACACGTTCACGCCTCGTGGATAGAGAGCGACAAAAACAAAGACATCCTTAATAGCCCGGATTTCTAAACAGCTGTCACTAATATTAAATACTTAATAATTATTACTTATTATTATTAAATACTTATGCTGCTGTAAATGGCCTGAACACCTATCAAAAAGTTTTAGAGTTAAAAAAAAATATCTGTATCAAATCTGTATTGGATCTATTTTCCAATTAAAAGAAAAGATTATGACACAATATGTTAAATATTTCAGGTTAACCATTCCACCATTGCAGTTATTTCTGTGAAAGACTTCCTGTTTGAAGTTCTGAATAGTTGTAGATCGTACCTTTCTAGCAGCTGCGTTATCGTGAATAAATGAACAACACGCTGCGTACAGTCACAGGTCTTACTTAGAATAGGCAAAATTATGCTACTGCAATTTCCTCCGAAAAGTAAAAAGTAAAGGCTTCTCTTGCTAACAGCATAAATTTGTAAATATGAGACGGTGAATACAGCTAGCCGTGTCAAAACATTCATTCTCAAGCACTCGAGCTGTTTGCATTTGCTTTTGCTCCGCTGCTCAGGTTGATGTAATTATCTGTCAATCTCGCTAACTACATCATTGTGTAAATAGGAGCCCTGTTACTGTAAAAAAAAAAGGGGGGGGGAGGTTAAACAAATCAGGCCTGGAGTGAAGTTGACAAAACTGGATTTTTTTCTTTTACTCCAAGGAAGCTATTAGATCTTTCATAGCGTAAACAATGCAGCGCTTTCCTCTTAGGACAGTACAGCCTTCAGTGATGGAGCTTTTTCTGAAATATCTGTTTGCATTAGTGTATAAGCACAGCAGACATTTGCACGTCTTATTCCTATTTGCTCTGTCTCATCGATACAAACCGAGGACTAATTTTTAATGCGTTGTTTGATGTATGAAAGTGTCTCTTCTTGAAGCACATGCCTGAATCCATCCTCGGGCTATGCTCACCAATCTAGTGGACTTCAGACTGAGTGCATTTGAACTTCTAAGAAGCCCACAGCACATGCGCTCTCACTTTTAATTAAAAGTTAGAAATCATGTCATTACAATGATTAAAGTCAAAACGCAACTTTGGAGAAATTAAAATGTGGCAATCGAAGACGAGAATCGAAATCAAACCACTTATTTTGTCCAGCAAATGAGTTACCTTGTCTGACTGCTCCGAGTTTCTCTAATGGCCGCGCCCATTAGCAAGGCACATCGGCACAGATACAGGGATTAATCATGCTTTTATTCCTGATGGCTGCAGAAAAGCTAGACTTCATAAGATTGAGATAAATGGTGATTAACTAGCATTCTCAGCTCATTCTTTTAAGAAATGTTTTTACTTTAAGGATTGAAGCCTCTGAGTCTAAGCGGACCATCTGTCTTTTATTGTTGGCATTCCGCTCACTTTGGTGTCCAGTCACCTGAAAAACATTTCTGTTTCTATTTGTATCAATTATCTCAATAAAAATACCCGCTACTCCCTTGTAGCAAATTATACAGCAGTGAGGAGAGAGAATACACGTGTGTTTTCCTCGCTAAAGCAATACCAACTAAGGTTAGCGCAGATTAGTTTAGCATACTGTTATGGTTTTTTTTTTTTTTTTTTTTTGCCTTCCTGTGCCGCGTGAGAGGACATGCTGAGCGACCGTGTCTGTGGGAAATGAAAAGCAAGAGCTGAAGCCTTTCATTGTAGGCTGCTAAGAGATATGGTGTGTTTCCATGTGCTATGTCTTCCTCCTCACACGTGTGCTATCTCGCACATTCTCGCCATCTTGGAAAATTTCAGGCAATTTTCTCCCCCGCTGCTGGCCGGCTTTCACATCATTTCGCCCAATATGGCTGGCTCCTGGCTGAATAGTACACAACTATTGATGGTATTAGGTTTGTAAAGGCCCTCATTGTCCACAGCTTTAAATGGAGAGACAGACTTTAGGTGATTTTGGGGGGAAAAGAAACAGAAAAGAAGGAGTGTGTATTTGCCTTTCCTACAGGCAGTTTGAGTGAGCCGTGCAGACGGCGAGTCATTTTAGATAAGTCAAGCAAGGGAAGAAAAAAACAAGCAGTTTATGCTATATTTGAAGCAGCGTGATTAGTAGTGGTGCTGTCCTCAGACACGCCGGACATCTCTCTCTCGCTCTCTCTCTCTCTCTTTCAGACTGCTCCATCAATCCGGCTTTGTCACATGGGAACTGATACCTCCTCTATGTCAGAGTTCTGTTTACAGATTCATTTGGCTTCTTAATCATATTCAGGAAAAATCCACAGGACAGATTTCTCTACAGATACTCTCAGGCTGGCAGCACTTATTGAAATCGATATCAGTTTTTTTTTTTTTCCACTTAGCTTGCATAAGTGATCTGCATGATGATCGTTCATCCTAAAACTCTAGTCTAGGTGATAGACACGCTGTTGCTGGAGCTGCCGTCTGTGGTGTGGTGATACCTGAGGAAGATCAGTTCAATTTCATTTATGTCGCATTTTAAAAACGCACAAAGCAGCTTTATAGAAATATATACATTTAGCACGAATAAATGTATCAACATATCAGTCAGTATTAAGGCTGGACAGTTTGAAGATGTCATTTAGATCCTATTATACATCTGTGTATTGTTCTATATTTTAACCCTCCTATTACCCTTGGGGTCAGTTCGACTCCATTCATTATTTAACGTCTCTAAATACATGATTCACATATTATTTTGCTTCATAATTAATGACTTTTCTTAATTGAATGGGGATAACTAGGTAAACTAGTTAAAAAATGATCATGATGATATGTGGCATCACTGTTCTGTGGGATCAGTTTGACCCCAGGCTGTTTTAAATGTATAAAACATATAAGAAAAATAAAAATGTACATACTTTTGGATATTATTGAGGTCACTAACATATACTATATAATTTTATAATCTTCAAGAACGTCCCTCTGCTTTTAAAGCCCTAACCTCACATATCCATACCTGTAGTATTACGAGATCCACTGAGACTTCACACGACATGAGGGAGAGGAAAACATCATTTCCACAGGAACAGTGATATATAAGTTATATATCAATGATATGTATTGATATATATGATATGTCTCTTTCTTTTATGTCATAATCTCAGTGGAAGAGAAGACACATGCTATAAAGCAGAGTGTGTGTGTGTGTGTGTGTGTGTGGGTCGGGACACCTGCCCCCTCCCAGTTGAGGCATCTTCATAATTTACTGTTTTCTTAATCACTCACAATGGGCTTTTAAGAAAACAATTGCATAATGACCGTGCTCTGTATCAGATTCGAAGTGCTCGTTAGAGCCTCATAAACTCATGTGCTGTGCACTCAGGCTCTGAGATGGGCAGTGAGCTCCATTTTGGGAAGCGAGACACACACAGAGAGGTCTTCTGTACTTCCTAGCATCGCTGGTCTAGAGGATATGTACACACATTGATTGAACTGTGAACAATGCGACTAAATCCGCTCTGAAAGTAACAGGGCTTCGATAGGTTCTTTAGTGGCCGCTTTCTACAGGGTATACTTTTTAATGCTTTGTCTGAACGCTTGAGTGATAGTCAGGACTGATTCTGGACTCGTTTGCAAAGTGTTAGGAAGGAGGATAATCTGCTATTTAATCAGCTTTTTTTTTCTTTAAAAACCAATTTTCAAGCAGTAAACAGGAAAATCAGAAACGAAGCACCGGTTTTTGAATGTTGCTGTGAAGGAATACCTGCAGACCAGAGGCTGTTCTTGTATAAGAAGATGTTTGGCCATGCTCAGTGCAAAAGTGAACTAATTACAGAGATCTGATGTGTATTACAGTTCGCAGAAATCTAATCAAATTTCACACTTTTCCTTATTTCTCCTCATCTTATTTCCTGCTTGTATGAATTTACCCTGTTCATCATAGTGCTGTAAGATGCGTTACTGTAAGTTGTCCTCCAGCTCAGACTGTCTTGAGTGATAGCTCTCCATCACTGGGATATTGAACTGGTCAGAAAAGCAATAACGCCACATTGGTACAGAGCAGAGCTCCTCCTTAGCCAGCAATATCCTCTGTGGCAGCAGTATGATAATAGTATAGATGATATTGTAGGGTCAGTGACAGAGGCGTTGATGTGTTAACAATACGAATTCTGATTAGAGTTCACGTCATTTCTGTGTCTCTGCACCGTTATCGCGGAAGCCTGAACCAGGACACCGCCACATGTGCAACAACTTTGGTCCAACAACAGAACACGAGGTAAACACATACTAAGGGAAGCGAACGTGCTACTCAGCTAAATAAAGATCAGTGTGTGAAAGTATTGTAAATCGAAAAGTGTGCACTTGTGCAGAATGTTCTTCCGTCAGCAGAAACCCACAGCGCGCTCTGATCCAGTGTATCAGGGTTAATTCTTACACAGTGCTTCTGTGCAAACTTACCATGACCGCTGCCTACACAGAGAGAGAAAATGCAGGTGGGAGCAATATCCGAGACATATGGAACATCAGAGGCAGGCCTAATCTGGAAAAAGAACAGCCGTTAAACAAGCCAACTTCAATAACAAGTTGTCCAGGGCGCATTTTTCATGATTATTGTTGTTGTGGAGCAGGTCATTGCAGCTCAGGCTGAAAAACTGTGATGATAAAACACTCCCTCTCTCTCTTCCTCCCTCTCCCTTTCGCTCTTTTGTTGTTTTCCTAAACAATGATTATCATCAGCAGCACTAGGACACCAGCCTGAAGTCGGAGCATGTTCCAAATCAGGGCAATCTGAGGGAAGCTCTGCATTGAGCATCAATTATTTAGCTTCTGTTGCTTTGTACAAACAAGCTCCCCTGGTGGAGAGACGGGTGCCTCTCCACAGCCAATTACTTCCAAATGTTCCTCTCATTTATTATTGAGCGAGGAAGTCTCGTACAGGTTGCTGCGTGCCTGACCCACCATGGAGTCCATTGTGCAGTGCTTTGATCAGGACAACACTGTCTGGTGTGGGACGTGGGGTGCGCTATACCTGCTACACTGCCCCGGTCTTAACGCGCTAGCATGGGGAAGATTAGGGCACCAGGGTTATGGTTGCTCCATGGGTCTCACTAGTGCAACAAACCATGTTGGATAATTAGAGCGTTAGTACTGTGGGGGGTTTGCTTCCCAACATGCCCTTCTACTAGACATAGGGCTTTCCTCATGCTCCTGCGACTTCCTGTGCTGTTGTTTTCTGAACAATGCTGCAGAACCATAGGAGGTGAGCATGAACCACATAACTAGGGTTTGTTTGATTATGACTTGCGAGCTCTTGCATTGCATGTTGCTTTAGCATGAATTTGGCAGTTTCTTGTGATAGTCTTAATAACACAACCTGTTTAACCGGCGCTGTCACACTTCACGGTTGAGACGTGTTTTTTATATTCACTTTTAATTAGGCCTGTCTGGTCAGCAAACACAAATGATGCCAGTCAAAATTTCTGCTTAAAAAGCTCTGGAGGTTGACTCTATCCAGCGAACAAAGAGCTGTTTTTCCCTCACTGATTATACGTGTCACAACTTCTACCATATGTGCCATACATGTCACAATATCTCCACATCCTTTAATCATTAAACATATAATTATCAGAGTGTAATTGTTATGACTTTTTATACAACTAAAATGGATTCAAATTTGGTGCTACATGGGAAGATGTGGCTGTCGGGCTAGATGGGAGGGGGGAGTAGAGGGAGAGAGAGAGAGAGAGAGAGGGAGGGAACCATCTCATTCTCTGTCTCTCCTGCTTTGGCCAGAGGCCAGGAAAAGAGGAGTGAGCTGTCTAACGGATTTGGGGTGTGTGTATATATGTCTGTGTGTGTGTGTGTGTGTGTGTGTAAGAAAGAGAGAGAGTGAGAGAGAGACTGAGGAAAAGGGGGTGGGGGTGTACAGGAGGAGATGTGTTGAGTGCAAGCCTTGGCTCAAGTAATTGTGTGGCTCCCAGGTGATGGAGGCTTTTATGCCATTAACCGTGTCTGTCCTGCCGCCGAGCGTGCCAGCTCTTTAACGAGCCAGTGCTGCTAATTTCGGAGCTAATACTGAGTCGTTCCACCTCGCCGGGCCGCCCACTGCAGGTGCTGCTGGGATGGACAGAGTGAGAACGTGAGAAATGGAGAAACAGAGAGAGTTAGATTGAGAGAGATGAGTGTACCTTTGCTTGTCAGGGATTTTTCTCTCTTTCCCATGATTGAGCTATAGTCCATATTTAGAGAGAAGACGCTGCGGCTCTCTGCCTTCACACTGCCTCTGTGATGAGTTTTGCTGTGTCTGTACCCCTAGCCTAGTTGTGGTGTACTGAGGGCAGCTTTATGAGGCGCTGAGTGAAGTGTGAAACCTCTCTGAGGGGGTGGGATCTATTTAATGTGTCTAATGTTCAAGAGGGAAGACTGTACAGGGAGGTTGTGTCATGTTCCAAACCATTGCGGCTGAGTTGTTGGTTGTGTTCGGTTATTAGTCTCTTGGAACATTTCCAGCCTGGACTTAGTCCTTTCTGTCTGTTTCTCTTTAACTTGGTGTCTGGGGAAAGATTTGGAGACCCGCGTAGTCCATCAATACACACAGCCTGGAGGTGTGGAGTGAGTAATTGAACATTGCATCAGAGCTGAGCTCGTCCTCGTTTTCTAATTCTTGCTACAGACTCTGGTATTTTTCATCACTAAACGTAGCCAAGGACCACCTACTTTCACCGAAAGAGGATGTTTGGCTGACATTGCAAATGACCAAACAACAATCAACTGATTAAATCTTGTTCTGAACAGCTCTTTGTGTCATGGTTCAAAAGTTTGTGAACTGCTGAATGAAAGTGTGTGTACAGGGAGCCAATCAGATTATACCCTTCAAGATTTTCGCAACTCGCTAAGATATCAGAGTCTGACCTATAGGCAGAGCGTCCGAAACCGGTATTAAGCAGAACTTATTCCATGCAAAGCAGTTTCTGCTTCCTATAAAGTGTTTATATATTTCGATGGATATTCACGGCCTCCTTGTATTAACAAATGCACCATTATATCCCAGCGTGTAATTCATGTCCAGCCTCCGTTGGCTTGATGCCTTAGGTGAGAGGCAGTAAACCAGATTTGGCACACTGCTCTTCTGTACTGCTATAACACAAAGGGAGGGGGTGGTTTGTGTTAGCAATTCGGCTTTTCAGGCATCACTCTCGCCATGTAATCGCATTGCGTCTGGCTTACCTGTGCCGCCCCCAATGGGTTTATTCACGGCTAACGGGATTTGGTGTGCTGCAGAGCTCCACAGAAGCACGCCGCTGCCTCAGCTCTCCACCGGGCTCATAATTACACACTGACAGGACATCAGTAGTGACAAACCCTCCCTCTGAACACATGAACGAGGACTCACATCCACCTAGCGTATGACACAAACACATGCCAGAGCTTTATACTAATCGACTTGCCTGGGCAAGTTGCATTGTTAATGTTGTTTTGTTTTATTTTTTGTTTTCTACTGGCATTACAGAAGTGAGATACATGATCGCTAGCAGCCTAATGTGACTTATAGAGGAAATTTATATAGGGCCATGTTGAGGAAATATATTCCAAGGTTTGATAGTGAAGTATCCTGATTCTTCATTTCCCTATTTTTTTTTTCCTGAGCAGTTTAAGCACTGACCTTTTAAAAGCAAATGCTTTAGGGCTTAAAATAAGAAGCCTGCATGTGAAAACCTACTAATGAAGACACCAGGTGAAATGAAAAACTGATTCTAAGCCTGGACCCAACCCCCTAAAATCTACAGAATGAAGCAGAACGGAGCAGTAAAAGGCGTACATGTTGTCTGCATGTCTCAGCTGGTGTGTGTGTGTGTGTGTATGTATGGTGTATATGGGTGCGAAAACAGCATCTCCTATGGGGAAATAGGAAGCACTATATGGATTTTTCCGTAATAAAACCTGGACTGACTTTTGTCTTTGGAGCAGTTTCACTCTTCCTAGGCAAGCTGCTAGATACATTTGAAACAATTCCTAGAGGGAGATTGGACCATTTCTCAAAAAGAACAAACTCGCTATGATATGGAGCAGTTGGGAGCTGGCATTCTGACTTCCTCCGAAGAAAAATGTATCCAGATGTAGAATATAGAGTAAAAGAGACCTCAAGACACCATTATTGGCTTTTTTTTTCCTCGTGTACTCTACGTTTGAAGATTTGTTTTCTCACTCAGTGAGGTCATATTTTTTTACACAACACATCACAAGGTTTTTTTTCTCCGTTCATTTCAGACTTGCTGTCTACTGCTTAGACAACAAGCTATTTATCTTTAGTCCTAAATGCCAGAGTTAACAAAAAACACTGCTTCATCACAGCACACCAGTTCTATCTGTCCTCTTATGCATACGTGAGCTCGCTGATACACACACAATTGGCTAGTGTCAATATGATTGACAGGAGAGAGAGGGAGAGAGAGTGTGCCCCCTCCCATACAGCGAGCAAGGCCACACCCACCAAACCTCAGAATAATATTTTTCTTTTAGACCATTTAGGATGCTGATGATATACTGATTTCAGATCTTGCAGTATTGTCTGATGCTTGATATTGAAATCCTTTTATTAACCAAGCTTGCTATCTATGTCAGTCAACCAAATATAACTGATTGTAGTCCAACAGGTCAGTATTGAGTATCTATACGTCTCTAATTGTCAGTAACAGTGCTATGGAATACACCTGATTTGAGGCATTTCAGGATATGACCCATATTTTCCTGGCCATTTCTTTATTTGGTCCACTCTCTGTATGGCCACTGTAAGGTCAAGATTTGACAGATCTCTCCTTCTCTGAAGCTCTGACATCACTTTCACTTTGTACATGTACCACAGTGACCTTTTCATCTGACAGCCTCTCTTTTGTCTGGCCAATCTGCTCGCCTCGATGCTCTTAACAGCCAATCGCACACACTACAGGTTCAGAGACACCATGCACACTTCTACAGCCTTCAGAAGTCATTGAGACATTATATCTGATCAGACATGCACTACAGACCAGAGCTACACTAACACCATGTGACACAATAATCAGTAAGCAGATTCGTGTTTGTGGTAATTACTCTGTTTCTTTCACAGGCTCGGAGGTCAGTACACATAAACGACATGCTCCTTTCTTCTGAATCACAGTGTGATCTTATAGCAGAAGAAGATCTGACTATAGTATAGTTGTAGTAAAATATTTGCAGGGTTGTATGAAGGTGCAGGACGTACTGTTCCTCATAGCTCCAGGATACCTGGGGTGATACTGAGCTTTGCCTTTTGTCTATGTGGAGTTTCACAGGTGTCCATGTATGTTTTCTTCAGATTCTCTGGTTTTCAGGAACAGGAACAGTAAATCAGCAGTCATACATTTTTGCTTTAGTGAGTGATAATAGACAAAATGAACAAAAAAGAAACATCCCATGATACCTTGCTGCCAAAGTAATCCCATGAGCATCTTAGAAGGTTAAAGCTATGACGGTAAACAAACAGCTGTGTGGCAGCTGTATGTATACATCCAACTGTTGCCAAGACATTGTTTTCTCATTAGTCTGGATTTAACTATGCTTGCCAAATAAATCCAAATAACTCCTTTTACACAACTTCTCCCATTCCACTGTAGCGATGCCGTAATTTCCCCGACTGGTTGTTGACAGACGTGCTTATTGCGATACAAAGCATAGCAAAGGATCCATGTAAAAATCGACCAGATGGAGTTATCTCAGTGGGCAGAATACTGTGCTGACATTTGATTCAGACATGACCACATGCCTTCCTGCTTCTGTACACCGCATGAGTAGGTAGCGTTACATTTTAGACACAGTCACAGAGCAGGTTTGTGTCTGGGTACTTTTTTATGCATGAAGGTTATTATTTGGAAAGTCACCAATCTCTCGTCCAGACAGCTCAGTCGCTTGGATCTCATTACGAGCAATGTGTGCATAGTGATATTTCTCTTCTCTGATAACACGAAAACGTGTGGGATTTAAAAAGTCGCCAGACGATTCCTCACTTTGCCGAAGGACAGCGTGAAGGTTAGGAAGCAGAAGAGGTTTTACGGTCATGACATGATGTTAGTAAGAGTTCTAGACATCATTTGTTTGTTATTACTGAATTTGCGCCCGGCGTTGGGATGCATGTTGTACCAATTGCCACTGCTGTCTCTTCTCTTCTACAATGTGGATATAATAAACGGTGTAACATTAATTTCAGCCACCTTTCCAAGTGTACAGCTGTGGCTTTCCTATTTTTCTAGGCTCTTCACCAAAACAAAAGAGACACAAAATTGCTTTCAGCCAGGAGAGCCTGCTATGTGTAAGCATTCAGTAAATTGTATTCAGAGCTGTTGGAGAGTATATGCCACTAAACTATTGGGGAAGACAAGAGGACAATTTATTCCCAATGTGGCCTTCTGGAGAGCCTTCAGCTGAGCTTATAGCACCAGTACAACACCAGAAAGAGAGAGAGAGAGAGGGTAAAATAGGGATATTTTTCAGCCATAAAGAAGGATTATTCACCACCAGCAGGGCTTTTGCATAATGTGTTGCTGTTATTTTTCAAATTGACCTCATGATTGTAGTCATAATCAATATATACCACAGGCAGGCTGATTAAGGCTCCTTGTTCTCCTCCCTTTCCTCATCTTTATTTTACCCCCATTGTGTTTCAGCAGGTTCTGCTTTTAATAGCCTCAGCCCCACAGCGAGAGGCTGAACAACAACACAGAGCCGAGGCTCATTCAGCCCCCTTTAGCTTATTGTTTGCTTTCCTTCTTATGTTAGAAGGTGAATTACATGTATGTAAAGCAAAACAACTGACTTACTGATGTGGATCTGTAGCTCTCGTGTGTGTGTGTGTGTGTGTGTGTGTGTGTAGTCAGCAATGAATGAGGATTACATTCGTGTGTGTGTATTTGAACAAATAAGAATAATGTATGATGTGTTTTATTCGTTTAACATTTTATGTTGTTTTCATTATGTGTATTAAGATGAACGCACACACTCTGGGTCCCACTTTTCATAGCCCACATAAAGCATTCAGCAAAACTGACGTAAACCTACCAAAACATTTATAAAGTCTAATTCTGGTAAACCTAAGCAGATGTAAAGGCTTTTTCTTTTCTATGTCATGTGACAGAGTTTCAGGGGAACATTACCTGGTGTGAGACTTTTTCAAGCTGACTTGTATTCGAACCACGTGACAGCCGATGCTGCAGCTCAGTTCACTTCTGCTGTAATGGAAACATGTGATATAGCTTTCCAATTGAAAAATGATCATTTTTGAAAAAATTCTAAAAAAAACTGGTCACTCAGTGGTAATAAGAGTGACATGAAAAGCTCCTGTAGAACATTGTTCTACAGTCAGTGACAGTTATTACACTGTAAAAGCAGAGTTCTGTGTATTTTCTCTGCCATATACAAATACTGCATCTCTTCTTTCTGCTTCTAGGATTTTATAAAGCGTCATAAAACAGACTTACATATTTCTTTTACTCCTTTATCTCTTGATTTATATGTTATGATGTCGTAGTAACATTGATATTTTGTGTAGTTAAATATTAAAAGTGAGCTCGATTTAAAAATAAAGCGCAGTTCAGGCAGTTATGTGAGTTATGCTTGTGTGAAGCAGCGATTAATGCGAGAATTACGACTACTGTAGGGCGATTGATCCAGCAATATTGTACACAGAGAGTATACTACACTTGGCATCTTCTTATTCCTTTTATCATCAACATATTCATCTTTTTGTTTTGTACTTTTTTTTAATTGTCTGTTACATTTATGTTAGGTTGTATTAAATTTGTTGTCACCTCCAGGGTTAGGGGTTTGATTCTTGTCTCTTCCCTTTGTGTGTGTGTGTGTGTGTGTGTAGTTTACATATTCTCCCTGGCTTAAGGGTTTCCTCTGGTTTCATCCCCAAATCCAAAGACATGTATTGTAGGCCGACTGACATATATAAATTGTCTATTGTGTGTGTGTGTGTGTGGAGTTTACATGTTTTCCCTGGCTTAAGGGTTTCCTCTGGTTTCATCCCCAAATCCAAAGACGTGTTGTAGGCCGACTGACATATATAAATTGTCTATAGTGTGTGTGTGTGTGTGTGTGTGTGCGTGCAATTGTGTCCTGTGAAGGCTTGGCAGGGTGTCCAGGTGTCTAGGGTGTCCCCCAGCTTGTGCTCGCTCCCTGTCCCCACTCCCTCTAACCCCATGCAGGATAAGTAGTAGACAAAACATATGGATGGCTCATGCTTATGCAGTTTTTCTCCAGTCTGCATTTTCTATCCCTGATTTTTTTTTCACATGGAATTATTTCACCAGTTCTAAATACTAAATAAAAAATGCCATATAGGTTTTTTATCCATTGCCCTGATGGGTGTATGCAGATGTCATGTCTTTGCATAAACACTGTCCTTAAGTAAAGTGTTACCAGTTTGGTTTCAGATCTCCTTAATGGAAATAAACATCATTATAAGCGTTCACTTTTTAATGTAGCTCATGTCCAGGTCATGATCATGATCAGAGTGATCAGCACACACACACTTCCTCTCACTTCTCAGGTGAATGAGTTCACTTCAGACCTAATGAGACTAGTGTACATCCTGAGCAGCAGCACAGCCAGGCTACCGAATAATAGAAG
Organism: Hemibagrus wyckioides; assembly: GCF_019097595.1. Classification (NCBI taxonomy): domain Eukaryota; kingdom Metazoa; phylum Chordata; class Actinopteri; order Siluriformes; family Bagridae; genus Hemibagrus; species Hemibagrus wyckioides. Next base: position 16,931,505 of record NC_080718.1, read on the forward strand.
AGTAAACACAGACCTTGAAGAGCATTAGTGCGCCTTCAGAGCTTACAGAGTTAAACCTGAACAATAGATTTCCCTGCTTCACTATGCTGAAAGGGTAATATTTAATATAGCCACAGGCCAGGCTTACAATACTGTTTTGACTTTTGCACCCGTCTATACGTTTCCCCCGACTGTAAACATGTTTTGACCCTCGTATGACTTCAGAGGAATAATAAAATAAAGCGCCCGTTACTGGCTATTTTTCTTTCTGTTTTTCTCATAATCATTCTCTACAGTGTTGACCACTAGCATGACATATGTGTAACTAAGTCGATACGAATATTAATGAAGTTACCATAGGGATAACATTTAGTTTAATTAGGAGAATAACCTATACGGTGGCCTGTTCTGCTGCAGCAAGGAGAGAAGACACAAAAGGAATTGATTGGTTTTGGCATTTAGTCTCTGATCATTGGTGTCATCTATTGCTTCAGGAGGCAGGAAGATAATCTAGAGTGACATTTCTTGTCTGGCTGTTTTTTTTCCGCCACTGATGAAGGCAATTACAGCGATCCTAAATGATCATTTGCACAACTTTCAGCGGATTTTCCCCCCACATGTTCTCCGAATTGGAATGCACCGGGGTGATTAGCTCATTTGGTAAATAAGCCAGTGAGGTTGTGTGCAAGGTGAAGCACACAATGTTTGCGTAAAAAAACATCAACGAGATCTCCTGCCATCGTGGGATTCTTAGCTATTTAATAAAAAACAGCATATTATAAAATACTGAACTGTGTCTAAATCTTTCTGGCTGGAAAAGGAGAAAATCATGTGTCTTTTCTTTCTAAATAGTCATATGGAAGATCTTACTATCCTTCATTTCCTCAGCAGTCGCCTCAGGAGGTTTAGCACTTAATGCTTTAGCGGTCCATATGCCAATAACCCTCCTGTTTTGTATTTATAAAGCTTTAAAAAAAAAATCTTTCAAATACATCTCTCTTAAAATCATTTGATTAGTTTATCTCTGACAAAAAAAAAAAAAATCTGGCTAGAATTCAGATGAATTGCAGGTTTCTGTTACTGCACTTCCTTCTATCTTGTTGTTTCTGTAGTGACATCTCATTCAGATGGAAATGCATACGATGGACAAATAGCTGTTTTCGGTGGGTTAATGCATCACACCAACCTGTTGCTTATTTTCCTTTAACAGCACGTCCCATCATGCTTTATTCTTTTTTTACTTTAGTGGACTGTGCTGTAAATCTGTCTGGATTAAGCTATAATCCTTGTAGGCTGAGTCAGTGTTAGATACTTTTGGCAGGCTGAGCCAGACTCTCTATGGATCACTCGGAGCCGGGTGTCAGCCCCAGCCTGGCGTTCCATCCACACTTGGATGCTGCCTCATCTTTTTTCTTTGAAAGGTACTTAAAAAGTCATCGTGAGGCAGTGGGTAAATATCACCGTAATGTCATTTCATATTTGTTGCATTTACTCTTGTAAAACGTGATAAATATGTCGGCGGGGTGAAGGTCACATAACCTCGGCGCTTGAAGAAATATTCGGCCAGGACAACATAATGCTTTCCAAGTTTGCGGAACAAATGAAATTCTGCTGCTCTGTTGCACTTTGCCTCCAAACAACCATTACAACTAGCTTTATATATTGTCTGAGCAGCAGACCATCAAATGGTGTTTTCCTTTTTGTGCCAGAGCGGTCGAAAAGATGGAGAATAGCAATCTGCCACCGCGATGTAAGGCCATAGTGTGTGTATGTGTGTGTCTATATTTGCTGGTATAAACCATCCTAATAAATTTCCAGATAAACTTCGTCTGTTAAACCCGTTATGAAAATTAACAGACGATGTGGACATCTGTGTGTATAACATTAACAAAAGGACTCGTCAGCGGTGTTGTGAAGTGTGTGCAGTGTTGCTTGGTGTGTGAGTTTTCGCTGGAAATTGCATACATTGTGAATGAATGGCCAAAGGGCAGAGAAGAGCCGCAGAATTCAAGGCTGCTTCTGAGGACAGTATTTGCATATTCAATATAGAGCCGAGCCTGCAAAAAAAAGAAAAGAAAAAAGAGCCGAACACTCTGTGTTGCTGTGTTTATATTCGGCGTCCGAGCGGCATTTCATCTCAGTTTTTGTGTTTTTGTTATCTGCTGAGATTACAGATATGAACAATATTTGATCATTTTTCTCCACTAACAGCCATTCTTCACCTTGCAAGATGTTCTTTCTCTCCCCTATCCGCTCCCCACCACTCCACCTTTCAGCGTTTGCTCGAACCAATTTTGCATTTGTGGTGCTAAAAAATTAATCTAAGTGCTGGCCGGTGGGGAACGCTGGGGATCCGGGCTGATTTATTGCAGACTTAATTCAGAATGGCTGGAGATGATGAACGCCACCGAGAGTGGGCAGTTACACGTTGGAAGTATGAAACTGGCTGTTCCGAGTTGTTTGATTGAAAATCACATAAATCAGGAGAACGAACCCACAGAGTCTCGCAAATCTCGGAACAAAAATATGCACTCTGTACATTACATTATTATTGGAGCGTCACAGGTTGCATGCAGTTACTTACTCTTTAAATGCCAGGGATTTATATGGCTTTCAAATAAAAAGGTCTTGGCTCACATAAGAGGGATATATATATATTTTCCCCCTGCCTTTTTTTTGCCAAGGAGTCAATACTGAGGGAAAAAAAAAAAGTTTCAAGAAAATGTATAAATAAATGTCAAATGAAGGAATATGCCTGTACTGTGGAACACAGAGCAATCTCCAGATCTGGAAATAAATCTTGAACTTTGTGTTGCAGTCGAAGCAAACGGCTTATTTCCTTATTTCATGTTCTAGTTTAGATATTAGAGCCTAAACTGACCAGAAAATGTGATCTGCTCAGTCACCGTTTTGTTTTTGTTTTTTTTTAAATCATTTTTTATCTTTCCTTCTTTTTTTTTTTCGGATGGGAAAGAAGAAGATCTCTGGCCCGCTGCATAGTTTTCTGGAAAAGGAAAAAAAAAAGAAAAAAAAGACAGCAATATAAAAGTGGTTCGGGAAGCCGCCTCGTGAGATCTCAGGCCCGAGCTAATCACAACTTCGACCCACTTCTGGATTCCGACGAGTAAATCAATTGAGCCAAAGTCTCCCTCTGGACCAGAAGAAAGTCAGTGCAAGTGCAATTTTAGCTGCGCTGTAACAGCCTGCTGCCTATAGACCACTTCGACCCGTCTGCTGTTGATGAGGCTCGCTAATTCCACACAGAAGTGAAAGTTAACTGTAATATATAGAGGAAGTGAGGAATAAATCACGGCAGGGCGTGCTGGAAAGAGGAAAATAATCAGCAGCGGCTTGGTGTGATGTTGCCAGTGAGACCTGGAGGACTGTAACCAAGCTCAAGATGATTATTTTCCCAGAACAGCATGTCCCTGGTTTTATTGCTCTAACTCCACCGCCTTTTAAAACTAATGATTTACCTGTGACTGACACTGGAGACTCCTTCCTTAAATTTTAAATATATATCTCCTTGTAGAAAATCTTTATTAAATATTCACTGTTTTCTAGTAGATCTGTATTTGCTTTAAATTATAATGTTAACTGCTGCAACATAAATTCCCTCATAGAAAAATCTCTCTATCTATCTATCTATCTATCTATCTATCTATCTATCTATCTATCTATCTGTCTGTCTGTCTGTCTGTCTGTCTGTCTGTCTGTCTGTCTGTCTATCTATCTGTCTGTCTGTCTGTCTGTCTGTCTGTCTATATTTCTCTGTCTATCTATCTATCTATCTATCTATCTATCTATCTATCTATCTATCTATCTATCTATCTATCTATCTATCTATCTATCTATCTATCGGCCTGTCTGTCTATATTTCTGTCTGTCTGTCTGTCTATCTATCTATCTATCTATCTATCTATCTATCTATCTATCTATCTATCTATCTATCTATCTATCTATCGGCCTGTCTGTCTATATTTCTGTCTGTCTGTCTATCTATCTATCTATCTATCTATCTATCTATCTATCTATCTATCTATCTATCTATCGGCCTGTCTGTCTATATTTCTGTCTGTCTGTCTGTCTATCTATCTATCTATCTATCTGTCTGTCTGTCTGTCTGTCTGTCTATCTATCTATCTATCTGTCTGTCTGTCTGTCTGTCTGTCT